>NW_027469508.1:0-117166 GCF_051020765.1 Lasioglossum baleicum | reverse complement strand
GCATAACGCATAATGCATAACGCACAACGCATAACGCATAACGCATAACGCATAACGCATAACACATATCGCATAACGCATAACGCATAACGCATAACGCATAACGCATAACGCATAACGCATAACGCATAACGCATAACGCATAACGCATAACGCTTAACGCATAACGCTTAACGCATAACGCCTAACGCATAACGCATTACGCATAACGCATAACACATAACGAATAACGCATAACGCATAACGCATAACGCTTAACGCATAACGCTTAACGCATAACGCATAACGCATAACGCATAACGCATAACGCATAACGCATAACGCATAACGCATAACGCTTAACGCATAACGCTTAACGCATAACGCATAACGCATAACGCATAACGCATAACGCATAATGCATAACGCATAACGCATAACGCATAACGCATAACGCATAACGCATAACGCATAACGCATAACGCATAACGCATAACGCATAACGCATAACGCATAACGCATAACGCATAACGCATAACGCATAACGCATAACGCATAACGCATAACGCATAACGCATAACGCATAACGCATATCGCATAACGCATAACGCATAACGCATAACGCATAACGCATAACGCATAACGCATAACGCATAACGCATAACGCATAACGCATAACGCATAACGCATAACGCATAACGCATAACGCATAACGCATAACGCATAACGCATAACGCATAACGCATAACGCATAACGCATAACGCATAACGCATAACGCATAACGCATAAGGCATAACGCATAACGCATAACGCATAACGCATAACGCATAACGCATAACGCATAACGCATAACGCATAACGCATAACGCATAACGCATAACGCATAACGCATAACGCATAACGCATAACGCATAACGCATAACGCATAACGCATATCGCATAACGCATAACGCATAACGCATAACGCATAACGCATAACGCATAACGCATAACGCATAACGCATAACGCATAACGCATAACGCATAACGCATAACGCATAACGCATAACGCATAACGCATAACGCATAACGCATAACGCATAACGCATAACGCATAACGCATAACGCATAACGCATGACGCATAACGCATAACGCATAACGCATAACGCATAACGCATAACGCATAACGCATAACGCATAACGCATAACGCATAACGCATAACGCATAACGCATAACGCATAACGCATAACGCATAACGCATAACGCATAACGCACAACGCATAACGCATAACGCATAACGCATAACACATATCGCATAACGCATAACGCATAACGCATAACGCATAACGCATAACGCATAATGCATAACGCATATCGCATAACGCATAACGCATAACGCATAACGCATAACGCATAACGCATAACGCATAACGCATAACGCATAACGCAAAACTCATAACGCATAACGCATAATGCATAACGCACAACGCATAACGCATAACGCATAACGCATAACGCATAACACATATCGCATAACGCATAACGCATAACGCATAACGCATAACGCATAACGCATAACGCATAACGCATAACGCATAACGCATAACGCATAACGCATAACGCATAACGCATAACGCATAACGCATAACGCATAACGCATAACGCATAACGCATAACGCATAACGCATAACGCATAACGCATAACGCATAACGCATAACGCATAACGCATAACGCATAACGCATAACGCATAACGCATAACGCATAACGCATAACGCATAACGCATAACGCATAACGCATAACGCATAACGCATAACGCATAACGCATAACGCATAACGCATAACGCATAACGCATAACGCATAACGCATAACGCATAACGCATAACGCATAACGCATAACGCATAACGCATAACGCATAACGCATAACGCATAACGCATAACGCATAACGCATAACGCATAACGCATAACGCATAACGCATAACGCATAACGCATAACGCATAACGCATAACGCATAACGCATAACGCATAACGCATAACGCATATCGCATAACGCATAACGCATAACGCATAACGCATAACGCATAACGCATAACGCATATCGCATAACGCATAACGCTTAACGCATAACGCTTAACGCATAACGCATTACGCATAACGCATAACGCATAACGGATAACGCATGACGCATAACGCATAACGCATAACGCATAACGCATAACGCATAACGCATAACGCATAACGCATAACGCATAACGCATAACGCATAACGCATAACGCATAACGCATAACGGATAACGCATGACGCATAACGCATAACGCATAACGCATAACGCATAACGCATAACGCATAACGCATAACGCATAACGCATAACGCATAACGCATAACGCATAACGCATAACGCATATCGCATAACGCATAACGCATAACGCATAACGCATAACGCATAACGCATAACGCATAACGCATAACGCATAAC
This sequence comes from Lasioglossum baleicum, assembly GCF_051020765.1. Taxonomy (NCBI): domain Eukaryota; kingdom Metazoa; phylum Arthropoda; class Insecta; order Hymenoptera; family Halictidae; genus Lasioglossum; species Lasioglossum baleicum. The sequence continues at coordinate 114,723 of NW_027469508.1, read as the reverse complement.
GCAAAACTCATAACGCATAACGCATAATGCATAACGCACAACGCATAACGCATAACGCATAACGCATAACGCATAACACATATCGCATAACGCATAACGCATAACGCATAACGCATAACGCATAACGCATAACGCATAACGCATAACGCATAACGCATAACGCATAACGCATAACGCATAACGCATAACGCATAACGCATAACGCATAACGCATAACGCATAACGCATAACGCATAACGCATAACGCATAACGCATAACGCATAACGCATAACGCATAACGCATAACGCATAACGCATAACGCATAACGCATAACGCATAACGCATAACGCATAACGCATAACGCATAACGCATAACGCATAACGCATAACGCATAACGCATAACGCATAACGCATAACGCATAACGCATAACGCATAACGCATAACGCATAACGCATAACGCATAACGCATAACGCATAACGCATAACGCATAACGCATAACGCATAACGCATAACGCATAACGCATAACGCATAACGCATAACGCATAACGCATAACGCATAACGCATAACGCATAACGCATATCGCATAACGCATAACGCATAACGCATAACGCATAACGCATAACGCATAACGCATATCGCATAACGCATAACGCTTAACGCATAACGCTTAACGCATAACGCATTACGCATAACGCATAACGCATAACGGATAACGCATGACGCATAACGCATAACGCATAACGCATAACGCATAACGCATAACGCATAACGCATAACGCATAACGCATAACGCATAACGCATAACGCATAACGCTTAACGCATAACGCTTAACGCATAACGCTTAACGCATAACGCATTACGCATAACGCATAACGCAAGACGCATAACGCATGACGCATAACGCATAACGCATAACGCATAACGCATAACGCATAACACATAACGCATAACGTTCAATGAAAAAGTCATAACGCATAACGGATAACGCATAACGCATAACGCATAACGCATAACGCATAACGCATAACGCATAACGCATAACGCATAACGCATAACGCATAACGCATAACGCATAACGCATAACGCATAACGCATAACGCATAACGCATAACGCATAACGCATAACGCATAACGCATAACGCATAACGCATAACGCATAACGCATAACGCATAACGGATAACGCAAGACGCATAACGCATAACGCATAACGCATAACGCATAACGCATAACGCATAACGCATAACACATAACGCATAACGTTCAATGAAAAAGTCATAACGCATAACGGATAACGCATAACGCATAACGCATAACGCATAACGCATAACGCATAACGCATAACGCATAACGCATAACGCATAACGCATAACGCATAACGCATAACGCATAACGCATAACGCATAACGCATAACGGATAACGCAAGACGCATAACGCATAACGCATAACGCATAACGCATAACGCATAACGCATAACGCATAACGCATAACACATAACGCATAACGTTCAATGAAAAAGTCATAACGCATAACGGATAACGCATAACGCATAACGCATAACGCATAACGCATAACGCATAACGCATAACGCATAACGCATAACGCATAACGCATAACGCATAACGCATAACGCATAACGCATAACGCATAACGCATAACGCATAACGCATAACGCATAACGCATAACGCATAACGCATAACGCATAACGCATAACGCATAACGCATAACGCATAACGCATAACGCATAACGCATAACGCATAACGCATAACGCATAACGCATAACGCATAACGCATAACGCATAACGCATAACGCATAACGCATAACGCATAACGCATAACGCATAACGCATAACGCATAACGCATAACGCATAACGCATAACGCATAACGCATAACGCATAACGCATAACGCATAACGCATAACGCATAACGCATAACGCATAACGCATAACGCATAACGCATAACGCATAACGCATAACGCATAACGCATAACGCATAACGCATAACGCATAACGCATAACGCATAACGCATAACGCATAACGCATAGCCCATAACGCATAGCCCATAACGCATAACGCATAACGCATCGCGCATAACGCATAACGGTTAACGCATAACGCATAACGCATAACGCATAACGGATAACGCATAACGCTTAACGCATAGCCCATAGCGCATAACGCATAACGCATAACGCATAACGCATAACGCATAACGCATAACGCATAACGCTTAACACATAACGCATAACGCATAACGCATAACGCATAATGCATAACGCATAACGCTTAACGCATAGCCCATAGCGCATAACGCATAACGCATAACGCATAACGCATAACGCATAACGCATAACGCATAACGCATAACGCATAACGCATAACGCATAACGCATAACGCATAACGCATAACGCATAACGCATAACGCATAACGCATAACGCATAACGCATAACGCATAACGCATAACGCATAACGCATAACGCATAACGCATAACGCATAACGTATAACGCGTAACGCATAACGCATAACGAATAACGCATAACGCGTAACGCATAACGCATAGCCCATAACGCATAACGCATAACGCATAACGCATAACGCATAACGCATAACGCATAACGCATAACGCATAACGCATAACGCATAACGCATAACGCATAACGCATAACGCATAACGCATAACGCATAACGCATAACGCATAACGCATAACGCATAACGCATAACGCATAACGCATAACGCATAACGCATAACGCATAACGCATAACGCATAACGCATAACGCATATCGCATAACACATATCGCATAACGCATAACGCATAACGCTTAACGCATAACGCATAACGCATAACGCATAACGGATAACGCATAACGCATAACGCATAACACATAACCCATAACGCATAACGCATAACGCATAACGCATAACGCATAACGCATAACGCTTAACGCATAACGCATAACGCATAACGCATAACGCATAACGCATAACGCATAACGCATAACGCATAACGCATAACGCATAACGCATAACGCATAACGCATAATGCATAACGCATAACGCTTAACGCATAGCCCATAACGCATAACGCATAACGCATAACGCATAACGCATAACGCTTAACGCATAACGCATAACGCATAACGCATAACGCATAACGCGTAACGCATAACGCATAACGCATAACACATATCGCATAACGCATAACGCATAACGCTTAACGCATAACGCATAACGCATAACGCATAACGCATAACGCATAACGGATAACGCATAACGCATAACGCATATCGCATAACGCATAACGCTTAACGCATAACGCTTAACGCATAACGCATAACGCATAACGCATAACGCATAACGCATAACGCATAACGCATAACGCATAACGCATAACGCATAACGCATAACGCATAACGCATAACGCATAACGCATAACGCATAACGCATAACGCATAACGCATAACGCATAACGCATAACGCATAACGCATAACGCATAACGCATAACGCATAACGCATAACGCATAACGCATAACGCATAACGCATAATGCATAACGCATAACGCATAACGCATAACGCATAACGCATAACGCATAACGCATAACGCATAACGCATAACGCATAAAGCATAACGCATAACGCATGACGCATAACGCATAACGCATAACGCATAACGCATAACGCATAACGCATAACGCATAACGCATAACGCATAACGCATAACGCATAACGCATAACGCATAACGCATAACGCATAACGCATAACGCATAACGCATAACGCATAACGCATAACGCATAACGCATAACGCATAATGCATAACGCATAACGCATAACGCATAACGCATAACGCATAACGCATAACGCATAACGCATAACGCATAACGCATAAAGCATAACGCATAACGCATGACGCATAACGCATAACGCATAACGCATAACGCATAACGCATAACGCATAACGCATAACGCATAACGCATAACGCATAACGCATAACGCATAACGCATAACGCATAACGCATAACGCATAACGCATAACGCATAACGCATAACGCATAACGCATAACGCATAACGCATAACGCATAACGCATAACGCATAACGCATAACGCATAACGCATAACGCATAACGCATAACGCATAACGCATAACGCATAACGCATAACGCATAACGCATAACGCATAACGCATAACGCATAACGCATAACGCATAACGCATAACGCATAACGCATATCGCATAACCCATATCGCATAACGCATAACGCATAACGCTTAACGCATAACGCATAACGCATAACGCATAACGCATAACGCATAACGCATAACGCATAACGCATAACGGATAACGCATAACGCATAACGCATAACGCATAACGCATAACGCATAACGCATAACGCATAACGCAGAACGCATAACGCTTAACGCATAACGCATAACGCATAACGCATAACGCATAATGCATAACGCATAACGCTTAACGCATAGCCCATAACGCATAACGCATAACGCATAACGCATAACGCATAACGCATAACGCTTAACGCATAACGCATAACGCATAACGCATAACGCATAACGGATAACGCATAACGCATAACGCATATCGCATAACGCATAACGCTTAACGCATAACGGATAACGCATAACGCATAACGCATATCGCATAACGCATAACGCTTAACGCATAACGCTTAACGCATAACGCATAACGCATAACGCATAACGCATAACGCATAACGCATAACGCATAACGCATAACGCATAACGCATAACGCATAACGCATAACGCATAACGCATAACGCATAACGCATAACACATATCGCATAACGCATAACGCATAACGCTTAACGCATAACGCATAACGCATAACGCATAACGCATAACGCATAACGGATAACGCATAACGCATAACGCATATCGCATAACGCATAACGCTTAACGCATAACGCTTAACGCATAACGCATAACGCATAACGCATAACGCATAACGCATAACGCTTAACGCATAACGCATAACGCTTAACGCATAGCCCATAACGCATAACGCATAACGCATCACGCTTAACGCATAACGTATAACGCGTAACGCATAACGCATAACGAATAACGCATAACGCATAACGCATAACGCATAACGCATAACGCATAACGCATAACGCATAACGCATAACGCATAACGCATAACGCATAACGCATAACGCATAACGCATAACGCATAACGCATAACGCATAACGCATAACGCATAACGCATAACGCATAACGCATAACGGATAACGCATAACGCATAACGCATAACGCATAACGCATAACGCATAACGCATAACGCATAACGCATAACGCATAACGCATAACGCATAACGCATAACGCATAACGCATAACGCATAACGCATAACGCATAACGCATAACGCATAACGCATAACGCATAACGCATAACGCATAACGCATAACGCATAACGCATAACGCATAACGCATAACGCATAACGCATAACGCATAACGCATATCGCATAACACATATCGCATAACGCATAACGCATAACGCTTAACGCATAACGCATAACGCATAACGCATAACGGATAACGCATAACGCATAACGCATAACGCATAACGCATAACGCATAACGCATAACGCATAACGCATAACGCATAACGCATAACGCATAACGCATAACGCTTAACGCATAACGCATAACGCATAACGCATAATGCATAACGCATAACGCTTAACGCATAGCCCATAACGCATAGCCCATAACGCATAACGCATAACGCATCGCGCATAACGCATAACGGATAACGCATAACGCATAACGCATAACGCATAACGGATAACGCATAACTCTTAACGCATAGCCCATAGCGCATAACGCATAACGCATAACGCATAACGCATAACGCATAACGCATAACGCATAACGCTTAACACATAACGCATAACGCATAACGCATAACGCATAAGGCATAACGCATAACGCATAACGCATAACGCATAACGCATAACGCATAACGCATAACGCATAACGCATAACGAATAACGCATAACGCACAACGCATAACGCATAACGCATAACGCATAACGCATAACGCATAACGCATAACGCATAACGCATAACGCATAACGCATAACGCATAACGCATAACGCATAACGCATAACGCATAACGCATAACGCATAACGCATAACGCATAACGCATAACGCATAACGCATAACGCATAACGCATAACGCATAACGCATAACGCATAACGCATAACGCATAACGCATAACGCATAACGCATAACGCATAACGCATAACGGATAACGCATAACGCATAACGCATAACGCATAACGGATAACGCATAACTCTTAACGCATAGCCCATAGCGCATAACGCATAACGCATAACGCATAACGCACAACGCATAACGCATAACGCATAACGCATAACACATATCGCATAACGCATAACGCATAACGCATAACGCATAACGCATAACGCATAACGCATAACGCATAACGCATAACGCATAACGCATAACGCATAACGCATAACGCATAACGCATATCGCGTAACGCATAACGCATAACGCATAACGCATAACGCATAACGCATAACGCATAACGCATATCGCGTAACGCATAACGCATAACGCATAACGCATAACGCATAACGCATAACGCATAACGCATAACGCATAACGCATATCGCATAACGCATAACGCTTAACGCATAACGCTTAACGCATAACGCATTACGCATAACGCATAACGCATAACGGATAACGCATGACGCATAACGCATAACGCATAACGCATAACGCATAACGCATAACGCATAACGCATAACGCATAACGCATAACGCATAACGCATAACGCATAACGCATAACGCATAATGCATAACGCATATCGCATAACGCATAACGCATAACGCATAACGCATAACGCATAACGCATAACGCATAACGCAGAACGCATAACGCATAACGCATAACGCATAACGCATAACGCATAACGCATAACGCATAACGCATAACGCATAACGCATAACGCATATCGCATAACGCATAACGCTTAACGCATAACGCTTAACGCATAACGCATTACGCATAACGCATAACGCATAACGCATAACGCATAACGCATAACGCATAACGCATAACGCATAACGCATAACGCATAACGCATAACGCATAACGCATAACGCATAATGCATAACGCATATCGCATAACGCATAACGCATAACGCATAACGCATAACGCATAACGCATAACGCATAACGCATAACGCATAACGCATAACGCATAACGCATAACGCATAACGCATAACGCATAACGCATAACGCATAACGCATAACGCATATCGCATAACGCATAACGCTTAACGCATAACGCTTAACGCATAACGCATTACGCATAACGCATAACGCATAACGGATAACGCATGACGCATAACGCATAACGCATAACGCATAACGCATAACGCATAACGCATAACGCATAACGCATAACGCATAACGCATAACGCATAACGCATAACGCATAACGGATAACGCATAACGCATAACGCATATCGCATAACGCATAACGCTTAACGCATAACGCTTAACGCATAACGCATAACGCATAACGCATAACGCATAACGCATAACGCATAACGCATAACGCATAACGCATAACGCATAACGCATAACGCATAACGCATAACGCATAACGCATAACGCATAACGCATAACACATATCGCATAACGCATAACGCATAACGCTTAACGCATAACGCATAACGCATAACGCATAACGCATAACGCATAACGGATAACGCATAACGCATAACGCATATCGCATAACGCATAACGCTTAACGCATAACGCTTAACGCATAACGCATAACGCATAACGCATAACGCATAACGCATAACGCTTAACGCATAACGCATAACGCTTAACGCATAGCCCATAACGCATAACGCATAACGCATCACGCTTAACGCATAACGTATAACGCGTAACGCATAACGCATAACGAATAACGCATAACGCATAACGCATAACGCATAACGCATAACGCATAACGCATAACGCATAACGCATAACGCATAACGCATAACGCATAACGCATAACGCATAACGCATAACGCATAACGCATAACGCATAACGGATAACGCATAACGCATAACGCATAACGCATAACGCATAACGCATAACGCATAACGCATAACGCATAACGCATAACGCATAACGCATAACGCATAACGCATAACGCATAACGCATAACGCATAACGCATAACGCATAACGCATAACGCATAACGCATAACGCATAACGCATAACGCATAACGCATAACGCATAACGCATAACGCATAACGCATAACGCATATCGCATAACACATATCGCATAACGCATAACGCATAACGCTTAACGCATAACGCATAACGCATAACGCATAACGGATAACGCATAACGCATAACGCATAACGCATAACGCATAACGCATAACGCATAACGCATAACGCATAACGCATAACGCATAACGCATAACGCATAACGCATAACGCATAACGCATAACGCATAACGCATAACGCATAACGCATAACGGATAACGCATAACGCATAACGCATAACGCATAACGGATAACGCATAACTCTTAACGCATAGCCCATAGCGCATAACGCATAACGCATAACGCATAACGCACAACGCATAACGCATAACGCATAACGCATAACACATATCGCATAACGCATAACGCATAACGCATAACGCATAACGCATAACGCATAACGCATAACGCATAACGCATAACGCATAACGCATAACGCATAACGCATAACGCATAACGCATAACGCATATCGCGTAACGCATAACGCATAACGCATAACGCATAACGCATAACGCATAACGCATAACGCATATCGCGTAACGCATAACGCATAACGCATAACGCATAACGCATAACGCATAACGCATAACGCATAACGCATATCGCATAACGCATAACGCTTAACGCATAACGCTTAACGCATAACGCATTACGCATAACGCATAACGCATAACGGATAACGCATGACGCATAACGCATAACGCATAACGCATAACGCATAACGCATAACGCATAACGCATAACGCATAACGCATAACGCATAACGCATAACGCATAACGCATAACGCATAACGCATAACGCATATCGCATAACGCATAACGCATAACGCATAACGCATAACGCATAACGCATAACGCATAACGCAGAACGCATAACGCATAACGCATAACGCATAACGCATAACGCATAACGCATAACGCACAACGCATAACGCATAACGCATAACGCATAACGCATAACGCATAACGCATAACGCATAACGCATATCGCATAACGCATAACGCATAACGCATAACGCATAACGCATAACGCATAACGCATAACGCATAACGCATAACGCATAACGCATAACGCATAACGCATAACGCATAACGCATAACGCATAACGCATAACGCATAACGCATAACGCATAACGCATAACGCATAACGCATAACGCATAACGCATAACGCATAACGCATATCGCATAACGCATAACGCTTAACGCATAACGCATTACGCATAACGCATAATGCATAACGGATAACGCATGACGCATAACGCATAACGCATAACGCATAACGCATAACGCATAACGCATAACGCATAACGCATAACGCATAACGCATAACGCATAACGCATAACGCATATCGCATAACCCATATCGCATAACGCATAACGCATAACGCTTAACGCATAACGCATAACGCATAACGCATAACGCATAACGCATAACGCATAACGGATAACGCATAACGCATAACGCATAACGCATAACGCATAACGCATAACGCAGAACGCATAACGCTTAACGCATAACGCATAACGCATAACGCATAACGCATAATGCATAACGCATAACGCTTAACGCATAGCCCATAACGCATAACGCATAACGCATAACGCATAACGCATAACGCTTAACGCATAACGCATAACGCATAACGCATAACGCATAACGGATAACGCATAACGCATAACGCATATCGCATAACGCATAACGCTTAACGCATAACGGATAACGCATAACGCATAACGCATATCGCATAACGCATAACGCTTAACGCATAACGCTTAACGCATAACGCATAACGCATAACGCATAACGCATAACGCATAACGCATAACGCATAACGCATAACGCATAACGCATAACGCATAACGCATAACGCATAACGCATAACGCATAACGCATAACGCATAACACATATCGCATAACGCATAACGCATAACGCTTAACGCATAACGCATAACGCATAACGCATAACGCATAACGCATAACGGATAACGCATAACGCATAACGCATATCGCATAACGCATAACGCTTAACGCATAACGCTTAACGCATAACGCATAACGCATAACGCATAACGCATAACGCATAACGCTTAACGCATAACGCATAACGCTTAACGCATAGCCCATAACGCATAACGCATAACGCATCACGCTTAACGCATAACGTATAACGCGTAACGCATAACGCATAACGAATAACGCATAACGCATAACGCATAACGCATAACGCATAACGCATAACGCATAACGCATAACGCATAACGCATAACGCATAACGCATAACGCATAACGCATAACGCATAACGCATAACGCATAACGCATAACGGATAACGCATAACGCATAACGCATAACGCATAACGCATAACGCATAACGCATAACGCATAACGCATAACGCATAACGCATAACGCATAACGCATAACGCATAACGCATAACGCATAACGCATAACGCATAACGCATAACGCATAACGCATAACGCATAACGCATAACGCATAACGCATAACGCATAACGCATAACGCATAACGCATAACGCATAACGCATAACGCATAACGCATAACGCATAACGCATATCGCATAACACATATCGCATAACGCATAACGCATAACGCTTAACGCATAACGCATAACGCATAACGCATAACGGATAACGCATAACGCATAACGCATAACGCATAACGCATAACGCATAACGCATAACGCATAACGCATAACGCATAACGCATAACGCATAACGCATAACGCTTAACGCATAACGCATAACGCATAACGCATAATGCATAACGCATAACGCTTAACGCATAGCCCATAACGCATAGCCCATAACGCATAACGCATAACGCATCGCGCATAACGCATAACGGATAACGCATAACGCATAACGCATAACGCATAACGGATAACGCATAACTCTTAACGCATAGCCCATAGCGCATAACGCATAACGCATAACGCATAACGCATAACGCATAACGCATAACGCATAACGCATAACGCTTAACACATAACGCATAACGCATAACGCATAACGCATAAGGCATAACGCATAACGCATAACGCATAACGCATAACGCATAACGCATAACGCATAACGCATAACGCATAACGAATAACGCATAACGCACAACGCATAACGCATAACGCATAACGCATAACGCATAACGCATAACGCATAACGCATAACGCATAACGCATAACGCATAACGCATAACGCATAACGCATAACGCATAACGCATAACGCATAACGCATAACGCATAACGCATAACGCATAACGCATAACGCATAACGCATAACGCATAACGCATAACGCATAACGCATAACGCATAACGCATAACGCATAACGCATAACGCATAACGCATAACGCATAACGCATAACGCATAACGCATAACGCATAACGCATAACGCATAACGCATAACGCATAACGCATAACGCATAACGCATAACGCATAACGCATTACGCATATCGCATAACACATATCGCATAACGCATAACGCATAACGCTTAACGCATAACGCATAACGCATAACGCATAACGGATAACGCATAACGCATAACGCATAACGCATAACGCATAACGCATAACGCATAACGCATAACGCATAACGCATAACGCATAACGCATAACGCATAACGCATAACGCATAACGCATAACGCTTAACGCATAACGCATAACGCATAACGCATAATGCATAACGCTTAACGCATAGCCCATAACGCATAGCCCATAACGCATAACGCATAACGCATCGCGCATAACGCATAACGGATAACGCATAACGCATAACGCATAACGCATAACGGATAACGCATAACTCTTAACGCATAGCCCATAGCGCATAACGCATAACGCATAACGCATAACGCATAACGCATAACGCATAACGCATAACGCATAACGCATAACGCATAACGCATAACGCATAACGCATACCGCATAACGCATAACGCATAACGCATAACGCATAACGCACAACGCATAACGCACAACGCATAACGCATAACGCATAACGCATAACGCATAACGCATAACGCATAACGCATAACGCATAACGCATAACGCACAACGCACAACGCATAACGCATAACGCATAACGCATAACGCATAACGCATAACGCATAACGCATAACGCATAACGCATAACGCATAACGCATAACGCATAACGCATAACGCATAACGCATAACGCATAACGCATAACGCATAACGCATAACGCATAACGCTTAACGCATAGCCCATAACGCATAACGCATCACGCATAACGCATAACGTATAACGCGTAACGTATAACGCATAACGAATAACGCATAACGCGTAACGCATAACGCATAACGCATAACGCATAACGCATAACGCATAACGCATAACGCATAACGCATGACGCATAACGCATAACGCATAACGCATAACGCATAACGCATAACGCATAACGCATAACGCATAACGCATAACGCATAACGCATAACGCATAACGCATAACGCATAACGCATAACGCATAACGCATAACGCACAACGCATAACGCATAACGCATAACGCATAACACATATCGCATAACGCATAACGCATAACGCATAACGCATAACGCATAACGCATAACGCATAACGCATAACGCATAACGCATAACGCATAACGCATAACGCATAACGCATAACGCATAACGCATAACGCATATCGCGTAACGCATAACGCATAACGCATAACGCATAACGCATAACGCATAACGCATAACGCATATCGCGTAACGCATAACGCATAACGCATAACGCATAACGCATAACGCATAACGCATAACGCATAACGCATATCGCATAACGCATAACGCTTAACGCATAACGCTTAACGCATAACGCATAACGCATAACGCATAACGCATATCGCATAACGCATAACGCTTAACGCATAACGCTTAACGCATAACGCATTACGCATAACGCATAACGCATAACGGATAACGCATGACGCATAACGCATAACGCATAACGCATAACGCATAACGCATAACGCATAACGCATAACGCATAACGCATAACGCATAACGCATAACGCATAACGCATAATGCATAACGCATATCGCATAACGCATAACGCATAACGCATAACGCATAACGCATAACGCATAACGCATAACGCAGAACGCATAACGCATAACGCATAACGCATAACGCATAACGCATAACGCATAACGCACAACGCATAACGCATAACGCATAACGCATAACGCATAACGCATAACGCATAACGCATATCGCATAACGCATAACGCATAACGCATAACGCATAACGCATAACGCATAACGCATAACGCATAACGCATAACGCATAACGCATAACGCATAACGCATAACGCATAACGCATAACGCATAACGCATAACGCATAACGCATAACGCATAACGCATAACGCATAACGCATAACGCTTAACGCATAGCCCATAACGCATAACGCATCACGCATAACGCATAACGCATAACGCATAACGCATAACGCATAACGCATAACGCATAACGCATAACGCATAACGCATAACGCATAACGCATAACGCATAACGCATAACGCATAACGCATAACGCATAACGCATAACGCATAACGCATATCGCATAACGCATAACGCATAACGCATAACGCATAACGCATAACGCATAACGCATATCGCATAACGCATAACGCATAACGAATAACGCATAACGCATAACCCATAACGCATAACGCATAACGCATAACGCATAACGCATAACGCATAACGCATAACGCATAACGCATAACGCATAACGCATAACGCATAACGCATAACGCATAACGCATAACGCATAACGCATAACGGATAACGCAAGACACATAACGCATAACGCATAACGCATATCGCATAACGCATAACGCATAACGCATAACGCATAACGCATAACACATATCGCATAACGCATAACGCATAACGCATAACGCATAACGCATAACGCATAACGCATAACGCATAACGCATAACGCATAACGCATAACGCATAACGCATAACGCATAACGCATATCGCGTAACGCATAACGCATAACGCATAACGCATAACGCATAACGCATAACGCATAACGCATATCGCGTAACGCATAACGCATAACGCATAACGCATAACGCATAACGCATTACGCATATCGCATAACACATATCGCATAACGCATAACGCATAACGCTTAACGCATAACGCATAACGCATAACGCATAACGGATAACGCATAACGCATAACGCATAACGCATAACGCATAACGCATAACGCATAACGCATAACGCATAACGCATAACGCATAACGCATAACGCATAACGCATAACGCATAACGCATAACGCATAACGCATAACGCTTAACGCATAACGCATAACGCATAACGCATAATGCATAACGCTTAACGCATAGCCCATAACGCATAGCCCATAACGCATAACGCATAACGCATCGCGCATAACGCATAACGGATAACGCATAACGCATAACGCATAACGCATAACGGATAACGCATAACTCTTAACGCATAGCCCATAGCGCATAACGCATAACGCATAACGCATAACGCATAACGCATAACGCATAACGCATAACGCATAACGCATAACGCATAACGCATAACGCATAACGCATAACGCATACCGCATAACGCATAACGCATAACGCATAACGCATAACGCACAACGCATAACGCACAACGCATAACGCATAACGCATAACGCATAACGCATAACGCATAACGCATAACGCATAACGCATAACGCACAACGCACAACGCATAACGCATAACGCATAACGCATAACGCATAACGCATAACGCATAACGCATAACGCATAACGCATAACGCATAACGCATAACGCATAACGCATAACGCATAACGCATAACGCATAACGCATAACGCATAACGCATAACGCTTAACGCATAGCCCATAACGCATAACGCATCACGCATAACGCATAACGTATAACGCGTAACGTATAACGCATAACGAATAACGCATAACGCGTAACGCATAACGCATAACGCATAACGCATAACGCATAACGCATAACGCATAACGCATGACGCATAACGCATAACGCATAACGCATAACGCATAACGCATAACGCATAACGCATAACGCATAACGCATAACGCATAACGCATAACGCATAACGCATAACGCATAACGCATAACGCATAACGCATAACGCATAACGCACAACGCATAACGCATAACGCATAACGCATAACACATATCGCATAACGCATAACGCATAACGCATAACGCATAACGCATAACGCATAACGCATAACGCATAACGCATAACGCATAACGCATAACGCATAACGCATAACGCATAACGCATATCGCGTAACGCATAACGCATAACGCATAACGCATAACGCATAACGCATAACGCATAACGCATATCGCGTAACGCATAACGCATAACGCATAACGCATAACGCATAACGCATAACGCATAACGCATAACGCATATCGCATAACGCATAACGCTTAACGCATAACGCTTAACGCATAACGCATAACGCATAACGCATAACGCATATCGCATAACGCATAACGCTTAACGCATAACGCTTAACGCATAACGCATTACGCATAACGCATAACGCATAACGGATAACGCATGACGCATAACGCATAACGCATAACGCATAACGCATAACGCATAACGCATAACGCATAACGCATAACGCATAACGCATAACGCATAACGCATAATGCATAACGCATATCGCATAACGCATAACGCATAACGCATAACGCATAACGCATAACGCATAACGCATAACGCAGAACGCATAACGCATAACGCATAACGCATAACGCATAACGCATAACGCATAACGCATAACGCATAACGCATAACGCATAACGCATAACGCATAACGCATAACGCATATCGCATAACGCATAACGCTTAACGCATAACGCTTAACGCATAACGCATTACGCATAACGCATAACGCATAACGGATAACGCATGACGCATAACGCATAACGCATAACGCATAACGCATAACGCATAACGCATAACGCATAACGCATAACGCATAACGCATAACGCATAACGCATAACGCATAACGCATAACGCATAAAGCATAACGCATAACGCATAACGCATAACGCATAACGCATAACGCATAACGCATAACGCATAACGCATAACGCATAACGCATAACGCATAACGCATAACGCATAACGCATAACGCATAACGCATAACGCATAACGCATAACGCATAACGCATAACGCATAACGCATAACGCATAACGCATAACGCATAACGCATAACGCATAACGCATAACGCATAACGCATAACGCATAACGCATAACGCATAACGCATAACGCATAACGCATAACGCATAACGCATAACGCATAACGCATAACGCATAACGCATAACGCATAACGCATAACGCATAACGCATAACGCATAACGCATAACGCATAACGCATAACGCATAACGCATAACGCATAACGCATAACGCATAACGCATAACGCATATCGCATAACGCATAACGCATAACGCATAACGCATAACGCATAACGCATAACGCATAACGCATAACGCATAACGCATAACGCAAAACTCATAACGCATAACGCATAATGCATAACGCACAACGCATAACGCATAACGCATAACGCATAACGCATAACACATATCGCATAACGCATAACGCATAACGCATAACGCATAACGCATAACGCATAACGCATAACGCATAACGCATAACGCATAACGCATAACGCATAACGCATAACGCATAACGCATAACGCATAACGCATAACGCATAACGCATAACGCATAACGCATAACGCATAACGCATAACGCATAACGCATAACGCATAACGCATAACGCATAACGCATAACGCATAACGCATAACGCATAACGCATAACGCATAACGCATAACGCATAACGCATAACGCATAACGCATAACGCATAACGCATAACGCATAACGCATAACGCATAACGCATAACGCATAACGCATAACGCATAACGCATAACGCATAACGCATAACGCATAACGCATAACGCATAACGCATAACGCATAACGCATAACGCATAACGCATAACGCATAACGCATAACGCATAACGCATAACGCATAACGCATAACGCATAACGCATAACGCATAACGCATAACGCATAACGCATAACGCATAACGCATAACGCATAACGCATAACGCATAACGCATAACGCATAACGCATAACGCATAACGCATAACGCATATCGCATAACGCATAACGCATAACGCATAACGCATAACGCATAACGCATAACGCATATCGCATAACGCATAACGCTTAACGCATAACGCTTAACGCATAACGCATTACGCATAACGCATAACGCATAACGGATAACGCATGACGCATAACGCATAACGCATAACGCATAACGCATAACGCATAACGCATAACGCATAACGCATAACGCATAACGCATAACGCATAACGCATAACGCATAACGCATAATGCATAACGCATATCGCATAACGCATAACGCATAACGCATAACGCATAACGCATAACGCATAACGCATAACGCATAACGCATAACGCATAACGCATAACGCATAACGCATAACGCATAACGCATAACGCATAACGCATAACGCATAACGCATAACGCATAACGCATAACGCATAACGCATAACGCATAACGCATAACGCATAACGCATAACGCATAACGCATAACGCATAACGCATAACGCATAACGCATAACGCATAACGCATAACGCATAACGCATAACGCATAACGCATAACGCATAACGCATAACGCATAACGCTTAACGCATAACGCTTAACGCATAACGCTTAACGCATAACGCATTACGCATAACGCATAACGCATAACGAATAACGCATAACGCATAACCCATAACGGATAACGCATAACGCATAACGCATAACGCATAACGCATAACGCATAACGCATAACGCATAACGCATAACGCATAACGGATAACGCAAGACGCATAACGCATGACGCATAACGCATAACGCATAACGCATAACGCATAACACATAACGCATAACGTTCAATGAAAAAGTCATAACGCATAACGGATAACGCATAACGCATAACGCATAACGCATAACGCATAACGCATAACGCATAACGCATAACGCATAACGCATAACGCATAACGCATAACGCATAACGCATAACGCATAACGCATAACGCATAACGCATAACGCATAACGCATAACGCATAACGCATAACGCATAACGCATAACGCATAACGCATAACGCATAACGCATAACGCATAACGCATAACGCATAACGCATAACGCATAACGCATAACGCATAACGCATAACGCATAACGCATAACGCATAACGCATAACGCATAACGCATAACGCATAACGCATAACGCATAACGCATAACGCATAACGCATAACGCATAACGCATAACGCATAACGCATAACGCATAACGCATAACGCATAACGCATAACGCATAACGCATAACGCATAACGCATAACGGATAACGCAAGACGCATAACGCATAACGCATGACGCATAACGCATAACGCATAACGCATAACACATAACGCATAACGTTCAATGAAAAAGTCATAACGCATAACGGATAACGCATAACGCATAACGCATAACGCATAACGCATAACGCATAACGCATAACGCATAACGCATAACGCATAACGCATAACGCATAACGCATAACGCATAACGCATAACGCATAACGCATAACGCATAACGCATAACGCATAACGCATAACGCATAACGCATAACGCATAACGCATAACGCATAACGCATAACGCATAACGCATAACGCATAACGCATAACGCATAACGCATAACGCATAACGCATAACGCATAACGCATAACGCATAACGCATAACGCATAACGCATAACGCATAACGCATAACGCATAACGCATAACGCATAACGCATAACGCATAACGCATAACGCATAACGCATAACGCATAACGCATAACGCATAACGCATAACGCATAACGCATAACGCATAACGCATAACGCATAACGCATAACGCATAACGCTTAACGCATAACGCTTAACGCATAACGTATTACGCATAACGCATAACGCATAACGAATAACGCATAACGCATAACCCATAACGCATAACGCATAACGCATAACGCATAACGCATAACGCATAACGCATAACGCATAACGCATAACGCATAACGCATAACGCATAACGCATAACGCATAACGCATAACGCATAACGCATAACGGATAACGCAAGACACATAACGCATAACGCATAACGCATAACGCATAACGCATAACGCATAACGCATAACGCATAACGCATAACGCATAACGCATAACGCATAACGCATAACGCATAACGCATAACGGATAACGGATAACGCAAGACGCATAACGCATAACGCATAACGCATAACGCATAACGCATAACACATAACGCATGACGTTCAATGAAAAAGTCATAACGCATAACGGATAACGCATAACGCATAACGCATAACGCATAACGCATAACGCATAACGCATAACGCATAACGCATAACGCATAACGCATAACGCATAACGCATAACGCATAACGCATAACGCATAACGCATAACGCATAACGCATAACGCATAACGCATAACGCATAACGCATAACGCATAACGCATAACGCATAACGCATAACGCATAACGCATAACGCATAACGCATAACGCATAACGCATAACGCATAACGCATAACGCATAACGCATAACGCATAACGCATAACGCATAACGCATAACGCATAACGCATAACGCATAACGCATAACGCATAACGCATAACGCATAACGCATAACGCATAACGCATAACGCATAACGCATAACGCATAACGCATAACGCATAACGCATAACGCATAACGCATAACGCATAACGCATAACGCATAACGCATAACGCATAACGCATAACGCATAACGCATAACGCATAACGCATAACGCATAACGCATAACGCATAACGCATAACGCATAACGCATAACGCATAACGCATAACGCATAACGCATAACGCATAACGCATAACGCATAACGCATAACGCATAACGCATAAGGCATAACGCATAACGCATAACGCATAACGCATAACGCATGACGCATAACGCATAACGCATAACGCATAACGCATAACGCATAACGCATAACACATATCGCATAACGCATAACGCATAACGCATAACGCATAACGCATAACGCATAACGCATAACGCATAACGCATAACGCATAACGCATAACGCATAACGCATAACGCATAACGCATAACGCATAACGCATAACGCATAACGCATAACGCATAACGCATAACGCATAACGCATAACGCATAACGCATAACGCATAACGCATAACGCATAACGCATAACGCATAACGCATAACGCATAACGCATAACGCATAACGCATAACGCATAACGCATAACGCATAACGCATAACGCATAACGCATAACGCATAACGCATAACGCATAACGCATAACGCATAACGCATAACGCATAACGCATAACGCATAACGCATAACGCATAACGCATAACGCATAACGCATAACGCATAACGCATAACGCATAACGCATAACGCATAACGCATAACGCATAACGCATAACGCATAACGCATAACGCATAACGCATAACGCATAACGCATAACGCATAACGCATAACGCATAACGCATAACGCATAACGCATAACGCATAACGCATAACGCATAACGCATAACGCATAACGCATAACGCATAACGCATAACGCATAACGCATAACGCATAACGCATAACGCATAACGCATAACGCATAACGCATAACGCATAACGCATAACGCATAACGCATAACGCATAACGCATAACGCATAACGCATAACGCATAACGCATAACGCATAACGCATAACGCATAACGCATAACGCATAACGCATAACGCATAACGCATAACGCATAACGCATAACGCATAACGCATAACGCATAACGCATAACGCATAACGCATAACGCATAACGCATATCGCATAACGCATAACGCATAACGCATAACGCATAACGCATAACGCATAACGCATATCGCATAACGCATAACGCTTAACGCATAACGCTTAACGCATAACGCATTACGCATAACGCATAACGCATAACGGATAACGCATGACGCATAACGCATAACGCATAACGCATAACGCATAACGCATAACGCATAACGCATAACGCATAACGCATAACGCATAACGCATAACGCATAACGCATAACGCATAACGCATAACGCATTACGCATAACGCATTACGCATAACGCATAACGCATAACGGATAACGCATGACGCATAACGCATAACGCATAACGCATAACGCATAACGCATAACGCATAACGCATAACGCATAACGCATAACGCATAACGCATAACGCATAACGCATAATGCATAACGCATATCGCATAACGCATAACGCATAACGCATAACGCATAACGCATAACGCATAACGCATAACGCATAACGCATAACGCATAACGCATAACGCATAACGCATAACGCATAACGCATAACGCATAACGCATAACGCATAACGCATAACGCATAACGCATAACGCATAACGCATAACGCATAACGCATAACGCATAACGCATAACGCATAACGCATAACGCATAACGCATAACGCATAACGCATAACGCATAACGCATAACGCATAACGCATAACGCATAACGCATAACGCATAACGCATAACGCATAACGCTTAACGCATAACGCTTAACGCATAACGCTTAACGCATAACGCATTACGCATAACGCATAACGCATAACGAATAACGCATAACGCATAACCCATAACGGATAACGCATAACGCATAACGCATAACGCATAACGCATAACGCATAACGCATAACGGATAACGCAAGACGCATAACGCATGACGCATAACGCATAACGCATAACGCATAACGCATAACGCATAACACATAACGCATAACGTTCAATGAAAAAGTCATAACGCATAACGGATAACGCATAACGCATAACGCATAACGCATAACGCATAACGCATAACGCATAACGCATAACGCATAACGCATAACGCATAACGCATAACGCATAACGCATAACGCATAACGCATAACGCATAACGCATAACGCATAACGCATAACGCATAACGCATAACGCATAACGCATAACGCATAACGCATAACGCATAACGCATAACGCATAACGCATAACGCATAACGCATAACGCATAACGCATAACGCATAACGCATAACGCATAACGCATAACGCATAACGCATAACGCATAACGCATAACGCATAACGCATAACGCATAACGCATAACGCATAACGCATAACGCATAACGCATAACGCATAACGCATAACGCATAACGCATAACGCATAACGCATAACGCATAACGCATAACGGATAACGCAAGACGCATAACGCATAACGCATGACGCATAACGCATAACGCATAACGCATAACACATAACGCATAACGTTCAATGAAAAGTCATAACGCATAACGGATAACGCATAACGCATAACGCATAACGCATAACGCATAACGCATAACGCATAACGCATAACGCATAACGCATAACGCATAACGCATAACGCATAACGCATAACGCATAACGCATAACGCATAACGCATAACGCATAACGCATAACGCATAACGCATAACGCATAACGCATAACGCATAACGCATAACGCATAACGCATAACGCATAACGCATAACGCATAACGCATAACGCATAACGCATAACGCATAACGCATAACGCATAACGCATAACGCATAACGCATAACGCATAACGCATAACGCATAACGCATAACGCATAACGCATAACGCATAACGCATAACGCATAACGCATAACGCATAACGCATAACGCATAACGCATAACGCATAACGCATAACGCATAACGCATAACGCATAACGCATAACGCATAACGCATAACGCATAACGCATGACGCATGACGCATAACGCATAACGCATAACGCATAACGCTTAACGCATAACGCTTAACGCATAACGTATTACGCATAACGCATAACGCATAACGAATAACGCATAACGCATAACCCATAACGCATAACGCATAACGCATAACGCATAACGCATAACGCATAACGCATAACGCATAACGCATAACGCATAACGCATAACGCATAACGCATAACGCATAACGCATAACGCATAACGGATAACGCAAGACACATAACGCATAACGCATAACGCATAACGCATGACGCATAACGCATAACGCATAACGCATAACGCATAACGCATAACGCATAACGCATAACGCATAACGCATAACGGATAACGGATAACGCAAGACGCATAACGCATAACGCATAACGCATAACGCATAACGCATAACGCATAACGCATAACACATAACGCATGACGTTCAATGAAAAAGTCATAACGCATAACGGATAACGCATAACGCATAACGCATAACGCATAACGCATAACGCATAACGCATAACGCATAACGCATAACGCATAACGCATAACGCATAACGCATAACGCATAACGCATAACGCATAACGCATAACGCATAACGCATAACGCATAACGCATAACGCATAACGCATAACGCATAACGCATAACGCATAACGCATAACGCATAACGCATAACGCATAACGCATAACGCATAACGCATAACGCATAACGCATAACGCATAACGCATAACGCATAACGCATAACGCATAACGCATAACGCATAACGCATAACGCATAACGCATAACGCATAACGCATAACGCATAACGCATAACGCATAACGCATAACGCATATCGCATAACGCATAACGCATAACGCATAACGCATAACGCATAACGCATAACGCATATCGCATAACGCATAACGCTTAACGCATAACGCTTAACGCATAACGCATTACGCATAACGCATAACGCATAACGCATAACGCATAACGGATAACGCATGACGCATAACGCATAACGCATAACGCATAACGCATAACGCATAACGCATAACGCATAACGCATAACGCATAACGCATAACGCATAACGCATAACGCATAACGCATATCGCATAACGCATAACGCATAACGCATAACGCATAACGCATAACGCATAACGCATAACGCATAACGCATAACGCATAACGCATAACGCATAACGCATAACGCATAACGCATAACGCATAACGCATAACGCATAACGCATAACGCATAACGCATAACGCATAACGCATAACGCATAACGCATAACGCATAACGCATAACGCATAACGCATAACGCATAACGCATAACGCATAACGCATAACGCATAACGCATAACGCATAACGCATAACGCATAACGCATAACGCATAACGCATAACGCATAACGCTTAACGCATAACGCTTAACGCATAACGCTTAACGCATAACGCATTACGCATAACGCATAACGCATAACGAATAACGCATAACGCATAACCCATAACGGATAACGCATAACGCATAACGCATAACGCATAACGCATAACGCATAACGCATAACGCATAACGCATAACGGATAACGCAAGACGCATAACGCATGACGCATAACGCATAACGCATAACGCATAACGCATAACACATAACGCATAACGTTCAATGAAAAAGTCATAACGCATAACGGATAACGCATAACGCATAACGCATAACGCATAACGCATAACGCATAACGCATAACGCATAACGCATAACGCATAACGCATAACGCATAACGCATAACGCATAACGCATAACGCATAACGCATAACGCATAACGCATAACGCATAACGCATAACGCATAACGCATAACGCATAACGCATAACGCATAACGCATAACGCATAACGCATAACGCATAACGCATAACGCATAACGCATAACGCATAACGCATAACGCATAACGCATAACGCATAACGCATAACGCATAACGCATAACGCATAACGCATAACGCATAACGCATAACGCATAACGCATAACGCATAACGCATAACGCATAACGCATAACGCATAACGCATAACGCATAACGCATAACGCATAACGCATAACGCATAACGCATAACGCATAACGGATAACGCAAGACGCATAACGCATAACGCATGACGCATAACGCATAACGCATAACGCATAACACATAACGCATAACGTTCAATGAAAAAGTCATAACGCATAACGGATAACGCATAACGCATAACGCATAACGCATAACGCATAACGCATAACGCATAACGCATAACGCATAACGCATAACGCATAACGCATAACGCATAACGCATAACGCATAACGCATAACGCATAACGCATAACGCATAACGCATAACGCATAACGCATAACGCATAACGCATAACGCATAACGCATAACGCATAACGCATAACGCATAACGCATAACGCATAACGCATAACGCATAACGCATAACGCATAACGCATAACGCATAACGCATAACGCATAACGCATAACGCATAACGCATAACGCATAACGCATAACGCATAACGCATAACGCATAACGCATAACGCATAACGCATAACGCATAACGCATAACGCATAACGCATAACGCATAACGCATAACGCATAACGCATAACGCATAACGCATAACGCATAACGCATAACGCATAACGCATAACGCATAACGCATAACGCATAACGCATAACGCATAACGCATAACGCATAACGCATAACGCATAACGCATAACGCATAACGCATAACGCATAACGCATAACGCATAACGCATAACGCATAACGCATAACGCATAACGCATAACGCATAACGCATAACGCATAACGCATAACGCATAACGCATAACGCATAACGCATAACGCATAACGCATAACGCATAACGCATAACGCATAACGCATAACGCATAACGCATAACGCATAACGCATAACGCATAACGCATAACGCATAACGCATATCGCATAACGCATAACGCATAACGCATAACGCATAACGCATAACGCATAACGCATATCGCATAACGCATAACGCTTAACGCATAACGCTTAACGCATAACGCATTACGCATAACGCATAACGCATAACGGATAACGCATGACGCATAACGCATAACGCATAACGCATAACGCATAACGCATAACGCATAACGCATAACGCATAACGCATAACGCATAACGCATAACGCATAACGCATAACGCATAACGCATAACGCATTACGCATAACGCATTACGCATAACGCATAACGCATAACGGATAACGCATGACGCATAACGCATAACGCATAACGCATAACGCATAACGCATAACGCATAACGCATAACGCATAACGCATAACGCATAACGCATAACGCATAACGCATAACGCATAATGCATAACGCATATCGCATAACGCATAACGCATAACGCATAACGCATAACGCATAACGCATAACGCATAACGCATAACGCATAACGCATAACGCATAACGCATAACGCATAACGCATAACGCATAACGCATAACGCATAACGCATAACGCATAACGCATAACGCATAACGCATAACGCATAACGCATAACGCATAACGCATAACGCATAACGCATAACGCATAACGCATAACGCATAACGCATAACGCATAACGCATAACGCATAACGCATAACGCATAACGCATAACGCATAACGCATAACGCATAACGCATAACGCTTAACGCATAACGCTTAACGCATAACGCTTAACGCATAACGCATTACGCATAACGCATAACGCATAACGAATAACGCATAACGCATAACCCATAACGGATAACGCATAACGCATAACGCATAACGCATAACGCATAACGCATAACGCATAACGGATAACGCAAGACGCATAACGCATGACGCATAACGCATAACGCATAACGCATAACGCATAACGCATAACACATAACGCATAACGTTCAATGAAAAAGTCATAACGCATAACGGATAACGCATAACGCATAACGCATAACGCATAACGCATAACGCATAACGCATAACGCATAACGCATAACGCATAACGCATAACGCATAACGCATAACGCATAACGCATAACGCATAACGCATAACGCATAACGCATAACGCATAACGCATAACGCATAACGCATAACGCATAACGCATAACGCATAACGCATAACGCATAACGCATAACGCATAACGCATAACGCATAACGCATAACGCATAACGCATAACGCATAACGCATAACGCATAACGCATAACGCATAACGCATAACGCATAACGCATAACGCATAACGCATAACGCATA
The DNA here is from genome assembly GCF_051020765.1 of Lasioglossum baleicum. Taxonomy (NCBI): domain Eukaryota; kingdom Metazoa; phylum Arthropoda; class Insecta; order Hymenoptera; family Halictidae; genus Lasioglossum; species Lasioglossum baleicum. The sequence goes on along the minus strand of NW_027469508.1, from coordinate 87,069 downwards.
ACGCATAACGCATAACGCATAACGCATAACGCATAACGCATAACGCATAACGCATAACGCATAACGCATAACGCATAACGCATAACGCATAACGGATAACGCAAGACGCATAACGCATAACGCATGACGCATAACGCATAACGCATAACGCATAACACATAACGCATAACGTTCAATGAAAAGTCATAACGCATAACGGATAACGCATAACGCATAACGCATAACGCATAACGCATAACGCATAACGCATAACGCATAACGCATAACGCATAACGCATAACGCATAACGCATAACGCATAACGCATAACGCATAACGCATAACGCATAACGCATAACGCATAACGCATAACGCATAACGCATAACGCATAACGCATAACGCATAACGCATAACGCATAACGCATAACGCATAACGCATAACGCATAACGCATAACGCATAACGCATAACGCATAACGCATAACGCATAACGCATAACGCATAACGCATAACGCATAACGCATAACGCATAACGCATAACGCATAACGCATAACGCATAACGCATAACGCATAACGCATAACGCATAACGCATAACGCATAACGCATAACGCATAACGCATAACGCATAACGCATAACGCATAACGCATAACGCATAACGCATAACGCATAACGCATAACGCATGACGCATGACGCATAACGCATAACGCATAACGCATAACGCTTAACGCATAACGCTTAACGCATAACGTATTACGCATAACGCATAACGCATAACGAATAACGCATAACGCATAACCCATAACGCATAACGCATAACGCATAACGCATAACGCATAACGCATAACGCATAACGCATAACGCATAACGCATAACGCATAACGCATAACGCATAACGCATAACGCATAACGCATAACGGATAACGCAAGACACATAACGCATAACGCATAACGCATAACGCATGACGCATAACGCATAACGCATAACGCATAACGCATAACGCATAACGCATAACGCATAACGCATAACGCATAACGGATAACGGATAACGCAAGACGCATAACGCATAACGCATAACGCATAACGCATAACGCATAACGCATAACACATAACGCATGACGTTCAATGAAAAAGTCATAACGCATAACGGATAACGCATAACGCATAACGCATAACGCATAACGCATAACGCATAACGCATTAACGCATAACGCATAACGCATAACGCATAACGCATAACGCATAACGCATAACGCATAACGCATAACGCATAACGCATAACGCATAACGCATAACGCATAACGCATAACGCATAACGCATAACGCATAACGCATAACGCATAACGCATAACGCATAACGCATAACGCATAACGCATAACGCATAACGCATAACGCATAACGCATATCGCATAACGCATAACGCATAACGCATAACGCATAACGCATAACGCATAACGCATATCGCATAACGCATAACGCTTAACGCATAACGCTTAACGCAAAACGCATTACGCATAACGCATAACGCATAACGCATAACGCATAACGCATAACGCATAACGCATAACGCATAACGCATAACGCATAACGCATAACGCATAACGCATAACGCATAACGCATAACGCATAACGCATAACGCATAACGCATAACGCATAACGCATAACGCATAACGCATAACGCATAACGCATAACGCATAACGCATAACGCATAACGCATAACGCATAACGCATAACGCTTAACGCTTAACGCATAACGCATAACGCATAACGCATAACGCATAACGCATAACGCATAACGCATAACGCATAACGCATAACGCATAACGCATAACGCATAACGCATAACGCATAACGCATAACGCATAACGCATAACGCATAACGCATAACGCATAACGCATAACGCATAACGCATAACGCATAACGCATAACGCATAACGCATAACGCATAACGCATAACGCATAACGCATAACGCATAACGCATAACGCATAACGCATAACGCATAACGCATAACGCATAACGCATAACGCATAACGCATAACGCATAACGCATAACGCATAACGCATAACGCATACCGCATAACGCATAACGCATAACGCATAACGCATAAGGCATAACGCATAACGCATAACGCATAACGCATAACGCATGACGCATAACGCATAACGCATAACGCATAACGCTTAACGCATAACGCTTAACGCATAACGTATTACGCATAACGCATAACGCATAACGAATAACGCATAACGCATAACCCATAACGCATAACGCATAACGCATAACGCATAACGCATAACGCATAACGCATAACGCATAACGCATAACGCATAACGCATAACGGATAACGCAAGACACATAACGCATAACGCATAACGGATAACGCAAGACGCATAACGCATAACGCATAACGCATAACGCATAACGCATAACGCATAACACATAACGCATAACGTTCAATGAAAAAGTCATAACACATAACGGATAACGCATAACGCATAACGCATAACGCATAACGCACAACGCATAACGCATAACGCATAACGCATAACGCATAACGCATAACGCATAACGCATAACGCATAACGCATAACGCATAACGCATAACGCATAACGCATAACGCATAACGCATAACGCATAACGCATAACGCATAACGCATAACGCATAACGCATAACGCATAACGCATAACGCATAACGCATAACGCATAACGCATAACGCATAACGCATAACGCATAACGCATAACGCATAACGCATAACGCATAACGCATAACGCATAACGCATAACGCATAACGCATAACGCATAACGCATAACGCATAACGCATAACGCATAACGCATAACGCATAACGCATAACGCATAACGCATAACGCATAACGCATAACGCATAACGCATAACGCATAACGCATAACGCATAACGCATAACGCATAACGCATAACGCATAACGCATAACGCATAACGCATAACGCATAACGCATAACGCATAACGCATAACGCATAACGCATAACGCATAACGCATAACGCATAACGCATAACGCATAACGCATAACGCATAACGCATAACGCATAACGCATAACGCATAACGCATAACGCATAACGCATAACGCATAACGCATAACGCATAACGCATAACGCATAACGCATAACGCATAACGCATAACGCATAACGCATAACGCATAACGCATATCGCATAACGCATAACGCATAACGCATAACGCATAACGCATAACGCATAACGCATATCGCATAACGCATAACGCTTAACGCATAACGCTTAACGCAAAACGCATTACGCATAACGCATAACGCATAACGCATAACGCATAACGCATAACGCATAACGCATAACGCATAACGCATAACGCATAACGCATAACGCATAACGCATAACGCATAACGCATAACGCATAACGCATAACGCATAACGCATAACGCATAACGCATAACGCATAACGCATAACGCATAACGCATAACGCATAACGCATAACGCATAACGCATAACGCATAACGCATAACGCATAACGCATAACGCATAACGCATAACGCATAACGCATAACGCATAACGCATAACGCATAACGCATAACGCATAACGCATAATGCATAACGCTTAACGCTTAACGCATAACCTCCTAACGCATAACGAATAACGCATAACGCATAACGCATAACGCATAACGCATAACGTATTACGCATAACGCATAACGCATAACGAATAACGCATAACGCATAACCCATAACGCATAACGCATAACGCATAACGCATAACGCATAACCCATAACGCATAACGGATAACGCAAGACGCATAACGCATAACGCATAACGCATAACGCATAACGCATAACGCATAACGCATAACGCATAACGCATAACGCATAACGCATAACGCATAACGCATAACGCATAACGCATAACGCATAACGCATAACGCATAACGCATAACGCATAACGCATAACGCATAACGCATAACGCATAACGCATAACGCATAACGCATAACGCATAACGCATAACGCATAACGCATAACGCATAACGCATAACGCATAACGCATAACGCATAACGCATAACGCATAACGCATAACGCATAACGCATAACGCATAACGCATAACGCATAACGCATAACGCATAACGCATAACGCATAACGCATAACGCATAACGCATAACGCATAACGCATAACGCATAACGCATAACGCATAACGCATAACGCATAACGCATAACGCATAACGCATAACGCATAACGCATAACGCATAACGCATAACGCATAACGCACAACGCATAACGCATAACGCACAACGCATAACGCATAACGCACAACGCATAACGCATATCGCATAACGCATAACGCATAACGCATAACGCATAACGCATAACGCATAACGCATAACGCATAACGCATATCGCATAACGCATAACGCTTAACGCATAACGCTTAACGCATAACGCATTACGCATAACGCATAACGCATAACGGATAACGCATGACGCATAACGCATAACGCATAACGCATAACGCATAACGCATAACGCATAACGCATAACGCATAACGCATAACGCATAACGCATAACGCATAATGCATAACGCATATCGCATAACGCATAACGCATAACGCATAACGCATAACGCATAACGCATAACGCATAACGCATAACGCATAACGCATAACGCATAACGCATAACGCATAACGCATAACGCATAACGCATAACGCACAACGCATAACGCATAACGCATAACGCATAACGCATAACGCATAACGCATAACGCATATCGCATAACGCATAACGCATAACGCATAACGCATAACGCATAACGCATAACGCATAACGCATAACGCATAACGCATAACGCATAACGCATAACGCATAACGCATAACGCATAACGCATAACGCATAACGCATAACGCATAACGCATAACGCATAACGCATAACGCATAACGCATAACGCATAACGCATAACGCATATCGCATAACGCATAACGCTTAACGCATAACGCTTAACGCATAACGCATTACGCATAACGCATAACGCATAACGGATAACGCATGACGCATAACGCATAACGCATAACGCATAACGCATAACGCATAACGCATAACGCATAACGCATAACGCATAACGCATAACGCATAACGCATAACGCATAACGCGTAACGCATAACGCATAACGCGTAACGCATAACGCATAACGCATAACGCATAACGCATAACGCATAACGCATAACGCATAACGCATAACGCATAACGCATAACGCATAACGCATAACGCATAACGCATAACGCATAACGCATAACGCATAACGCATAACGCATAACGCATAACGCATAACGCATAACGCATAACGCATAACGCATAACGCATAACGCTTAACACATAACGCATAACGCATAACGCATAACGCATAATGCATAACGCATAACGCATAACGCATAACGCATAACGCATAACGCATATCGCATAACGCATAACGCATAACGCATAACGCATAACGCATAACGCATAACGCATAACGCATAACGCATAACGCATAACGCATATCGCATAACGCATAACGCTTAACGCATAACGCTTAACGCATAACGCATTACGCATAACGCATAACGCATAACGGATAACGCATGACGCATAACGCATAACGCATAACGCATAACGCATAACGCTTAACGCATAGCCCATAACGCATAACGCATAACGCATCACGCATAACGCATAACGTATAACGCGTAACGCATAACAGATAACGAATAACGCATAACGCTTAACGCATAACGCATAACGCATAACGGATAACGCATAACGGATAACGCATAACGCATAACGTATAACGCGTAACGCATAACGCATAACGCATAACGCATAACGCATAACGCATAACGCATAACGCATAACGCATAACGCATAACGCATAACGCATAACGCATAACGCATAACGCATAACGCATAACGCATAACGCATAACGCATAACGCATAACGCATAACGCATAACGCATAACGCATAACGCATAACGCATAACGCATAACGCATAACGCATAACGCATAACGCATGACGCATGACGCATAACGCATAACGCATAACGCATAACGCATAACACATATCGCATAACGCATAACGCATAACGCTTAACGCATAACGCATAACGCATAACGCATAACGCATAACGCATAACGCATAACGCATAACGCATAACGCATAACACATATCGCATAACGCATAACGCATAACGCTTAACGCACAACGCATAACGCATAACGCATAACGCATAACGCATAACGCATAACGCATAACGCATAACGCATAACGCATAACGCATAACGCATAACGCATAACGCATACCGCATAACGCATAACGCATAACGCATAACGCATAACGCATAACGCATAACGCATAACGCATAACGCATAACGCATAACGCATAACGCATAACGCATAACGCATAACGCATAACGCATAACGCATAACGCATAACGCATAACGCATAACGCATAACGCATAACGCATAACGCATAACGCATAACGCATAACGCATAACGCATAACGCATAACGCATAACGCATAACGTATAACGCATAACGCATAACGCATAACGCATAACGCATGACGCATGACGCATAACGCATAACGCATAACGCATAACGTATAACGCATAACGCATAACGCATAACGCATAACGCATAACGCATAACGCATAACGCATAACGCATATCGCATAACGCATAACGTATTACGCATAACGCATAACGCATAACGAATAACGCATAACGCATAACCCATAACGCATAACGCATAACGCATAACGCATAACGCATAACGCATAACGCATAACGGATAACGCAAGACGCATAACGCATAACGCATAACGCATAACGCATAACGCATAACGCATAACGCATAACGCATAACGCATAACGCATAACGCATAACGCATAACGCATAACGCATAACGCATAACGCATAACGCATAACGCATAACGCATAACGCATAACGCATAACGCATAACGCATAACGCATAACGCATAACGCATAACGCATAACTCATAACGCATAACGCATAACGCATGACGCATAACGCATAACGCATAACGCATAACGCTTAACGCATAACGCTTAACGCATAACGTATTACGCATAACGCATAACGCATAACGAATAACGCATAACGCATAACCCATAACGCATAACGCATAACGCATAACGCATAACGCATAACGCATAACGCATAACGGATAACGCAAGACGCATAACGCATAACGCATAACGCATAACGCATAACGCATAACGCAAGACGCATAACGCATAACGCATAACGCATAACGCATAACGCATAACGCATAACGCATAACGCATAACGCATAACGCATAACGCATAACGCATAACGCATAACGCATAACGCATAACGCATAACGCATAACGCATAACGCATAACGCATAACGCATAACGCATAACGCATAACGCATAACGCATAACGCATAACGCATAACGCATAACATATAACGCATAACGCATAACGCATAACGCATAACGCATAACGCATAACGCATAACGCATAACGCATAACGCATAACGCATAACGCATAACGCATAACGCATAACGCATAACGCATAACGCATAACGCATAACGCATAACGCATAACGCATAACGCATAACGCATAACGCATAACGCATAACGCATAACGCATAACGCATAACGCATAACGCATAACGCATAACGCATAACGCATAACGCAAAACGCATAACGCATAACGCATAACGCATAACGCACAACGCACAACGCACAACGCATAACGCATAACGCATAACGCATATCGCATAACGCATAACGCATAACGCATAACGCATAACGCATAACGCATAACGCATAACGCATAACGCATAACGCATAACGCATAACGTATAACGCATAACGCATAACGCATAACGCATAACGCATAACGCATAACGCATAACGCATAACGCAAAACGCATTACGCATAACGCATAACGCATAACGCATAACGCATAACGCATAACGCATAACGCATAACGCATAACGCATAACGCATAACGCATAACGCATAACGCATAACGCATAACGCATAACGCATAACGCATAACGCATAACGCATAACGCATAACGCATAACGCATAACGCATAACGCATAACGCATAACGCATAACGCATAACGCATAACGCATAACGCATAACGCATAACGCATAACGCATAACGCATAACGCATAACGGATAACGCAAGACGCATAACGCATAACGCATAACGCATAACGCATAACGCATAACGCATAACGCATAACACATAACGCATAACGCTCAATGAAAAAGTCATAACGCATAACGGATAACGCATAACGCATAACGCATAACGCATAACGCATAACGCATAACGCATAACGCATAACGCATAACGCATAACGCATAACGCATAACGCATAACGCATAACGCATAACGCATAACGCATAACGCATAACGCATAACGCATAACGCATAACGCATAACGCATAACGCATAACGCATAACGCATAACGCATAACGCATAACGCATAACGCATAACGCATAAGGCATAACGCATAACGCATAACGCATAACGCATAACGCATAACGCATGACGCATAACGCATAACGCATAACGCATAACGCTTAACGCATAACGCTTAACGCATAACGTATTACGCATAACGCATAACGCATAACGAATAACGCATAACGCATAACCCATAACGCATAACGCATAACGCATAACGCATAACGCATAACGCATAACGCATAACGCATAACGTTCAATGAAAAAGTCATAACGCATAACGGATAACGCATAACGCATAACGCATAACGCATAACGCATAACGCATAACGCATAACGCATAACGCATAACGCATAACGCATAACGCATAACGCATAACGCATAACGCATAACGCATAACGCATAACGCATAACGCATAACGCATAACGCATAACGCATAACGCATAACGCATAACGCATAACGCATAACGCATAACGCATAACGCATAACGCATAACGCATAACGCATAACGCATAACGCATAACGCATAACGCATAACGCATAACGCATAACGGATAACGCAAGACGCATAACGCATAACGCATAACGCATAACGCATAACGCATAACGCATAACACATAACGCATAACGTTCAATGAAAAAGTCATAACGCATAACGGATAACGCATAACGCATAACGGATAACGCATAACGCATAACGCATAACGCATAACGCATAACGCATAACGCATAACGCATAACGCATAACGCATAACGCATAACGCATAACGCATAACGCATAACGCATAACGCATAACGCATAACGCATAACGCATAACGCATAACGCATAACGCATAACGCATAACGCATAACGCATAACGCATAACGCATAACGCATAACGCATAACGCATAACGCATAACGCATAACGCATAACGCATAACGCATAACGCATAACGCATAACGCATAACGCATAACGCATAACGCATAACGCATAACGCATAACGCATAACGCATAACGCATAACGCATAACGCATAACGCATAACGCATAACGCATAACGCATAACGCATAACGCATAACGCATGACGCATAACGCATAACGCATAACGCATAACGCATAACGCATAACGCATAACGCATAACACATAACGCATAACGTTCAATGAAAAAGTCATAACGCATGACGGATAACGCATAACGCATAACGCATAACGCATAACGCATAACGCATAACGCATAACGCATAACGCATAACGCATAACGCATAACGCATAACGCATAACGCATAACACATAACGCATAACGTTCAATGAAAAAGTCATAACGCATGACGGATAACGCATAACGCATAACGCATAACGCATAACGCATAACGCATAACGCATAACGCATAACGCATAACGCATAACGCATAACGCATAACGCATAACGCATAACGCATAACGCATAACGGATAACGCATGACGCATAACGCATAACGCACAACGCATAACGCATAACGCATAACGCATAACGCATAACGCATAACGCATAACGCATAACGCATAACGCATAACGCATAACGCATAACGCATAACGCATAACGCATAACGCATAACGCATAACGCATAACGCATAACGCATAACGCATAACGCATAACGCATAACGCTTAACACATAACGCATAACGCATAACGCATAACGCATAATGCATAACGCATAACGCATAACGCATAACGCATAACGCATAACGCATATCGCATAACGCATAACGCATAACGCATAACGCATAACGCATAACGCATAACGCATAACGCATAACGCATAACGCATAACGCATATCGCATAACGCATAACGCTTAACGCATAACGCTTAACGCATAACGCATTACGCATAACGCATAACGCATAACGGATAACGCATGACGCATAACGCATAACGCATAACGCATAACGCATAACGCTTAACGCATAGCCCATAACGCATAACGCATAACGCATCACGCATAACGCATAACGTATAACGCGTAACGCATAACAGATAACGAATAACGCATAACGCTTAACGCATAACGCATAACGCATAACGGATAACGCATAACGGATAACGCATAACGCATAACGTATAACGCGTAACGCATAACGCATAACGCATAACGCATAACGCATAACGCATAACGCATAACGCATAACGCATAACGCATAACGCATAACGCATAACGCATAACGCATAACGCATAACGCATAACGCATAACGCATAACGCATAACGCATAACGCATAACGCATAACGCATAACGCATAACGCATAACGCATAACGCATAACGCATAACGCATAACGCATAACGCATAACGCATAACGCATGACGCATGACGCATAACGCATAACGCATAACGCATAACGCATAACACATATCGCATAACGCATAACGCATAACGCTTAACGCATAACGCATAACGCATAACGCATAACGCATAACGCATAACGCATAACGCATAACGCATAACGCATAACACATATCGCATAACGCATAACGCATAACGCTTAACGCACAACGCATAACGCATAACGCATAACGCATAACGCATAACGCATAACGCATAACGCATAACGCATAACGCATAACGCATAACGCATAACGCATAACGCATAACGCATAACGCATAACGCATAACGCATAACGCATAACGCATAACGCATAACGCATAACGCATAACGCATAACGCATAACGCATAACGCATAACGCATAACGCATAACGCATAACGCATAACGCATAACGCATAACGCATAACGCATAACGCATAACGCATAACGCATAACGCATAACGCATAACGCATAACGCATAACGCATAACGCATAACGCATAACGCATAACGCATAACGTATAACGCATAACGCATAACGCATAACGCATAACGCATGACGCATGACGCATAACGCATAACGCATAACGCATAACGTATAACGCATAACGCATAACGCATAACGCATAACGCATAACGCATAACGCATAACGCATAACGCATATCGCATAACGCATAACGCATAACGCATAACGCATAACGCATGACGCATAACGCATAACGCATAACGCATAACGCATAACGCATAACGCATAACGCATAACGCATAACGCATAACGCATAACGCATAACGCTTAACGCAGAACGCATAACGCATAACGCTTAACGCATAACGCCTAACGCATAACGCGTAACGCATAATGCATAACGCATAACGCTTCACGCATAGCCCATAACGCATAACGCATAACGCATCGCGCATAACGCATAACGGATAACGCATAACGCATAACGCATAACGCATAACGGATAACGCATACCGCATAACGCATAACGAATAACGCATAACGCATAACCCATAACGCATAACGCATAACGCATAACGCATAACGCTTAACGCATAACGCCTAACGCATAACGCGTAACGCATAATGCATAACGCATAACGCTTAACGCATAGCCCATAACGCATAACGCATAACGCATCGCGCATAACGCATAACGCATAACGCATAACGCATAACGCATAACGCATAACGCATAACGCATAACGCATAACGCATAACGCATAACGCATAACGCATAACGCATAACGCATAACGCATAACGCATAACGCATAACGCATAACGCATAACGCATAACGCATAACGCTTAACGCAGAACGCATAACGCATAACGCTTAACGCATAACGCCTAACGCATAACGCGTAACGCATAATGCATAACGCATAACGCTTAACGCATAGCCCATAACGCATAACGCATAACGCATCGCGCATAACGCATAACGGATAACGCATAACGCATAACGCATAACGGATAACGCATACCGCATAACGCATAACGAATAACGCATAACGCATAACCCATAACGCATAACGCATAACGCATAACGGATAACGCAAGACGCATAACGCATAACGCATAACGCATAACGCGTAACGCATAATGCATAACGCATAACGCTTAACGCATAGCCCATAACGCATAACGCATAACGCATCGCGCATAACGCATAACGGATAACGCATAACGCATAACGCATAACGCATAACGGATAACGCATAACGCATAACGTATAACGCATAACGCATAACGCATAACGCATAACGCATAACGCATAACGCATAACACATATCGCATAACGCATAACGCATAACGCTTAACGCATAACGCATAACGCATAACGCATAACGCATAACGGATAACGCATAACGCATAACGCATAACGCATAACGCATAACGCATAACGCATAACGCATAACGCATAACGCATAACGCATAACGCATAACGCATAACGCATAACGCATAACGCATAACGCATAACGCATAACGCATAACGCATAACGCATAACGCATAACGCATAACGCATAACGCATAACGCATAACGCATAACGCATAACGCATAACGCATAACGCATAACGCATAACGCATAACGCATAACGCATAACGCATAACGCATAACGCATAACGCATAACGCATAACGCATAACGCATAACGCATAACGCATAACGCATAACGCATAACGCATAACGCATAACGCATAACGCATAACGCATAACGCATAACGCATAACGCATAACGCATAACGCATAACGCATATCGCATAACGCATAACGCATAACGCATAACGCATAACGCATAACGCATAACGCATAACGCATAACGCATAACGCATATCGCATAACGCATAACGCTTAACGCATAACGCTTAACGCATAACGCATTACGCATAACGCATAACGCATAACGGATAACGCATGACGCATAACGCATAACGCATAACGCATAACTCATAACGCATAACGCATAACGCTTAACGCATAGCCCATAACGCATAACGCATAACGCATCACGCATAACGCATAACGTATAACGCGTAACGCATAACAGATAACGAATAACGCATAACGCTTAACGCATAACGCATAACGCATAACGGATAACGCATAACGGATAACGCATAACGCATAACGTATAACGCGTAACGCATAACGCATAACGCATAACGCATAACGCATAACGCATAACGCATAACGCATAACGCATAACGCATAACGCGTAACGCATAACGCGTAACGCATAACGCATAACGCATAACGCATAACGCATAACGCATAACGCATAACGCATAACGCATAACGCATAACGCATAACGCATAACGCATAACGCATAACGCATAACGCATAACGCATAACGCATAACGCATAACGCATAACGCATAACGCATAACGCATAACGCATAACGCATAACGCATAACGCATAACGCATAACGCATAACGCATAACGCATAACGCATAACGCATAACGCATAACGCATAACGCATAACGCATAACGCATAACGCATAACGCATAACGCATAACGCATAACGCATAACGCATAACGCATAACGCATAACGCATAACGCATAACGCATAACGCATAACGCATAACGCATAACGCATAACGCATAACGCATAACGCATAACGCATAACGCATAACGCATAACGCATAACGCATAACGCATAACGCATAACGCATAACGCATAACGCATAACGCATAACGCATAACGCATAACGCATAACGCATAACGCATAACGCATAACGCATAACGCATAACGCATAACGCATAACGCATAACGCATAACGCATAACGCATAACGCATAACGCATAACGCATAACGCATAACGCATAACGCATAACGCATAACGCATAACGCATAACGCATAACGCATAACGCATAACGCATAACGCATAACGCATAACGCATAACGCATAACGCATAACGCATAACGCATAACGCATAACGCATAACGCATAACGCATAACGCATAACGCATAACGCATAACGCATAACGCATAACGCATAACGCATAACGCATAACGCATAACGCATAACGCATAACGCATAACGCATAACGCATATCGCATAACGCATAACGCATAACGCATAACGCATAACGCATAACGCATAACGCATAACGCATAACGCATAACGCATATCGCATAACGCATAACGCTTAACGCATAACGCTTAACGCATAACGCATTACGCATAACGCATAACGCATAACGGATAACGCATGACGCATAACGCATAACGCATAACGCATAACTCATAACGCATAACGCATAACGCTTAACGCATAGCCCATAACGCATAACGCATAACGCATCACGCATAACGCATAACGTATAACGCGTAACGCATAACAGATAACGAATAACGCATAACGCTTAACGCATAACGCATAACGCATAACGGATAACGCATAACGGATAACGCATAACGCATAACGTATAACGCGTAACGCATAACGCATAACGCATAACGCATAACGCATAACGCATAACGCATAACGCATAACGCATAACGCGTAACGCATAACGCATAACGCATAACGCATAACGCATAACGCATAACGCATAACGCATAACGCATAACGCATAACGCATAACGCATAACGCATAACGCATAACGCATAACGCATAACGCATAACGCATAACGCATAACGCATAACGCATAACGCATAACGCATAACGCATAACGCATAACGCATAACGCATAACGCATAACGCATAACGCATAACGCATAACGCATAACGCATAACGCATAACGCATAACGCATAACGCATAACGCATAACGCATAACGCATAACGCATAACGCATAACGCATAACGCATAACGCATAACGCATAACGCATAACGCATAACGCATAACGCATAACGCATAACGCATAACGCATAACGCATAACGCATAACGCATAACGCATAACGCATAACGCATAACGCATAACGCATAACGCATAACGCATAACGCATAACGCATAACGCATAACGCATAACGCATAACGCATAACGCATAACGCATAACGCATAACGCATAACGCATAACGCATAACGCATAACGCATAACGCATAACGCATAACGCATAACGCATAACGCATAACGCATAACGCATAACGCATAACGCATAACGCATAACGCATAACGCATAACGCATAACGCATAACGCATAACGCATAACGCATAACGCTTAACGCATAACGCATAACGCATAACGCATAACGCATAATGCATAACGCATAACGCTTAACGCATAGCCCATAACGCATAGCCCATAACGCATAACGCATAACGCATCGCGCATAACGCATAACGGATAACGCATAACTCATAACGCATAACGCATAACGGATAACGCATAACGCTTAACGCATAGCCCATAGCGCATAACGCATAACGCATAACGCATAACGCATAACTCATAACGCATAACGCATAACGCTTAACACATAACGCATAACGCATAACGCATAACGCATAATGCATAACGCATAACGCTTAACGCATAGCCCATAGCGCATAACGCATAACGCATAACGCATAACGCATAACGCATAACGCATAACGCATAACGCATAACGCATAACGCATAACGCATAACGCATAACGCATAACGCATAACGCATAACGCATAACGCATAACGCATAACGCATAACGCATAACGCATAACGCATAACGCATAACGCATAACGCATAACGCATAACGCATAACGCATAACGCATAACGCATAACGCATAACGCATAACGCATAACGCATAACGCATAACGCATAACCCATAACGCATAACGGATAACGCAAGACGCATAACGCATAACGCATAACGCATAACGCATAACGCATAACGCATAACGCATAACGCATAACGCATAACGCATAACGCATAACGCATAACGCATAACGCATAACGCATAACGCATAACGCATAACGCATAACGCATAACGCATAACGCATAACGCATAACGCATAACGCATAACGCATAACGCATAACGCATAACGCATAACGCATAACGCATAACGCATAACGCATAACGCATAACGCATAACGCATAACGCATAACGCATAACGCATAACGCATAACGCATAACGCATAACGCATAACGCATAACGCATAACGCATAACGCATAACGCATAACGCATAACGCATAACGCATAACGCATAACGCATAACGCATAACGCATAACGCATAACGCATAACGCATAACGCATAACGCATAACGCATAACGCATAACGCATAACGCATAACGCATAACGCATAACGCACAACGCATAACGCATAACGCACAACGCATAACGCATAACGCACAACGCATAACGCATATCGCATAACGCATAACGCATAACGCATAACGCATAACGCATAACGCATAACGCATAACGCATAACGCATATCGCATAACGCATAACGCTTAACGCATAACGCTTAACGCATAACGCATTACGCATAACGCATAACGCATAACGGATAACGCATGACGCATAACGCATAACGCATAACGCATAACGCATAACGCATAACGCATAACGCATAACGCATAACGCATAACGCATAACGCATAACGCATAATGCATAACGCATATCGCATAACGCATAACGCATAACGCATAACGCATAACGCATAACGCATAACGCATAACGCATAACGCATAACGCATAACGCATAACGCATAACGCATAACGCATAACGCATAACGCATAACGCACAACGCATAACGCATAACGCATAACGCATAACGCATAACGCATAACGCATAACGCATATCGCATAACGCATAACGCATAACGCATAACGCATAACGCATAACGCATAACGCATAACGCATAACGCATAACGCATAACGCATAACGCATAACGCATAACGCATAACGCATAACGCATAACGCATAACGCATAACGCATAACGCATAACGCATAACGCATAACGCATAACGCATAACGCATAACGCATAACGCATATCGCATAACGCATAACGCTTAACGCATAACGCTTAACGCATAACGCATTACGCATAACGCATAACGCATAACGGATAACGCATGACGCATAACGCATAACGCATAACGCATAACGCATAACGCATAACGCATAACGCATAACGCATAACGCATAACGCATAACGCATAACGCATAACGCATAACGCGTAACGCATAACGCATAACGCGTAACGCATAACGCATAACGCATAACGCATAACGCATAACGCATAACGCATAACGCATAACGCATAACGCATAACGCATAACGCATAACGCATAACGCATAACGCATAACGCATAACGCATAACGCATAACGCATAACGCATAACGCATAACGCATAACGCATAACGCATAACGCATAACGCATAACGCATAACGCTTAACACATAACGCATAACGCATAACGCATAACGCATAATGCATAACGCATAACGCATAACGCATAACGCATAACGCATAACGCATATCGCATAACGCATAACGCATAACGCATAACGCATAACGCATAACGCATAACGCATAACGCATAACGCATAACGCATAACGCATATCGCATAACGCATAACGCTTAACGCATAACGCTTAACGCATAACGCATTACGCATAACGCATAACGCATAACGGATAACGCATGACGCATAACGCATAACGCATAACGCATAACGCATAACGCTTAACGCATAGCCCATAACGCATAACGCATAACGCATCACGCATAACGCATAACGTATAACGCGTAACGCATAACAGATAACGAATAACGCATAACGCTTAACGCATAACGCATAACGCATAACGGATAACGCATAACGGATAACGCATAACGCATAACGTATAACGCGTAACGCATAACGCATAACGCATAACGCATAACGCATAACGCATAACGCATAACGCATAACGCATAACGCATAACGCATAACGCATAACGCATAACGCATAACGCATAACGCATAACGCATAACGCATAACGCATAACGCATAACGCATAACGCATAACGCATAACGCATAACGCATAACGCATAACGCATAACGCATAACGCATAACGCATAACGCATAACGCATAACGCATGACGCATGACGCATAACGCATAACGCATAACGCATAACGCATAACACATATCGCATAACGCATAACGCATAACGCTTAACGCATAACGCATAACGCATAACGCATAACGCATAACGCATAACGCATAACGCATAACGCATAACGCATAACACATATCGCATAACGCATAACGCATAACGCTTAACGCACAACGCATAACGCATAACGCATAACGCATAACGCATAACGCATAACGCATAACGCATAACGCATAACGCATAACGCATAACGCATAACGCATAACGCATACCGCATAACGCATAACGCATAACGCATAACGCATAACGCATAACGCATAACGCATAACGCATAACGCATAACGCATAACGCATAACGCATAACGCATAACGCATAACGCATAACGCATAACGCATAACGCATAACGCATAACGCATAACGCATAACGCATAACGCATAACGCATAACGCATAACGCATAACGCATAACGCATAACGCATAACGCATAACGCATAACGTATAACGCATAACGCATAACGCATAACGCATAACGCATGACGCATGACGCATAACGCATAACGCATAACGCATAACGTATAACGCATAACGCATAACGCATAACGCATAACGCATAACGCATAACGCATAACGCATAACGCATATCGCATAACGCATAACGTATTACGCATAACGCATAACGCATAACGAATAACGCATAACGCATAACCCATAACGCATAACGCATAACGCATAACGCATAACGCATAACGCATAACGCATAACGGATAACGCAAGACGCATAACGCATAACGCATAACGCATAACGCATAACGCATAACGCATAACGCATAACGCATAACGCATAACGCATAACGCATAACGCATAACGCATAACGCATAACGCATAACGCATAACGCATAACGCATAACGCATAACGCATAACGCATAACGCATAACGCATAACGCATAACGCATAACGCATAACGCATAACTCATAACGCATAACGCATAACGCATGACGCATAACGCATAACGCATAACGCATAACGCTTAACGCATAACGCTTAACGCATAACGTATTACGCATAACGCATAACGCATAACGAATAACGCATAACGCATAACCCATAACGCATAACGCATAACGCATAACGCATAACGCATAACGCATAACGCATAACGGATAACGCAAGACGCATAACGCATAACGCATAACGCATAACGCATAACGCATAACGCAAGACGCATAACGCATAACGCATAACGCATAACGCATAACGCATAACGCATAACGCATAACGCATAACGCATAACGCATAACGCATAACGCATAACGCATAACGCATAACGCATAACGCATAACGCATAACGCATAACGCATAACGCATAACGCATAACGCATAACGCATAACGCATAACGCATAACGCATAACGCATAACGCATAACATATAACGCATAACGCATAACGCATAACGCATAACGCATAACGCATAACGCATAACGCATAACGCATAACGCATAACGCATAACGCATAACGCATAACGCATAACGCATAACGCATAACGCATAACGCATAACGCATAACGCATAACGCATAACGCATAACGCATAACGCATAACGCATAACGCATAACGCATAACGCATAACGCATAACGCATAACGCATAACGCATAACGCATAACGCATAACGCAAAACGCATAACGCATAACGCATAACGCATAACGCACAACGCACAACGCACAACGCATAACGCATAACGCATAACGCATATCGCATAACGCATAACGCATAACGCATAACGCATAACGCATAACGCATAACGCATAACGCATAACGCATAACGCATAACGCATAACGTATAACGCATAACGCATAACGCATAACGCATAACGCATAACGCATAACGCATAACGCATAACGCAAAACGCATTACGCATAACGCATAACGCATAACGCATAACGCATAACGCATAACGCATAACGCATAACGCATAACGCATAACGCATAACGCATAACGCATAACGCATAACGCATAACGCATAACGCATAACGCATAACGCATAACGCATAACGCATAACGCATAACGCATAACGCATAACGCATAACGCATAACGCATAACGCATAACGCATAACGCATAACGCATAACGCATAACGCATAACGCATAACGCATAACGCATAACGGATAACGCAAGACGCATAACGCATAACGCATAACGCATAACGCATAACGCATAACGCATAACGCATAACACATAACGCATAACGCTCAATGAAAAAGTCATAACGCATAACGGATAACGCATAACGCATAACGCATAACGCATAACGCATAACGCATAACGCATAACGCATAACGCATAACGCATAACGCATAACGCATAACGCATAACGCATAACGCATAACGCATAACGCATAACGCATAACGCATAACGCATAACGCATAACGCATAACGCATAACGCATAACGCATAACGCATAACGCATAACGCATAACGCATAACGCATAACGCATAAGGCATAACGCATAACGCATAACGCATAACGCATAACGCATAACGCATGACGCATAACGCATAACGCATAACGCATAACGCTTAACGCATAACGCTTAACGCATAACGTATTACGCATAACGCATAACGCATAACGAATAACGCATAACGCATAACCCATAACGCATAACGCATAACGCATAACGCATAACGCATAACGCATAACGCATAACGCATAACGTTCAATGAAAAAGTCATAACGCATAACGGATAACGCATAACGCATAACGCATAACGCATAACGCATAACGCATAACGCATAACGCATAACGCATAACGCATAACGCATAACGCATAACGCATAACGCATAACGCATAACGCATAACGCATAACGCATAACGCATAACGCATAACGCATAACGCATAACGCATAACGCATAACGCATAACGCATAACGCATAACGCATAACGCATAACGCATAACGCATAACGCATAACGCATAACGCATAACGCATAACGCATAACGCATAACGGATAACGCAAGACGCATAACGCATAACGCATAACGCATAACGCATAACGCATAACGCATAACACATAACGCATAACGTTCAATGAAAAAGTCATAACGCATAACGGATAACGCATAACGCATAACGGATAACGCATAACGCATAACGCATAACGCATAACGCATAACGCATAACGCATAACGCATAACGCATAACGCATAACGCATAACGCATAACGCATAACGCATAACGCATAACGCATAACGCATAACGCATAACGCATAACGCATAACGCATAACGCATAACGCATAACGCATAACGCATAACGCATAACGCATAACGCATAACGCATAACGCATAACGCATAACGCATAACGCATAACGCATAACGCATAACGCATAACGCATAACGCATAACGCATAACGCATAACGCATAACGCATAACGCATAACGCATAACGCATAACGCATAACGCATAACGCATAACGCATAACGCATAACGCATAACGCATAACGCATAACGCATGACGCATAACGCATAACGCATAACGCATAACGCATAACGCATAACGCATAACGCATAACACATAACGCATAACGTTCAATGAAAAAGTCATAACGCATGACGGATAACGCATAACGCATAACGCATAACGCATAACGCATAACGCATAACGCATAACGCATAACGCATAACGCATAACGCATAACGCATAACGCATAACGCATAACACATAACGCATAACGTTCAATGAAAAAGTCATAACGCATGACGGATAACGCATAACGCATAACGCATAACGCATAACGCATAACGCATAACGCATAACGCATAACGCATAACGCATAACGCATAACGCATAACGCATAACGCATAACGCATAACGCATAACGGATAACGCATGACGCATAACGCATAACGCACAACGCATAACGCATAACGCATAACGCATAACGCATAACGCATAACGCATAACGCATAACGCATAACGCATAACGCATAACGCATAACGCATAACGCATAACGCATAACGCATAACGCATAACGCATAACGCATAACGCATAACGCATAACGCATAACGCATAACGCTTAACACATAACGCATAACGCATAACGCATAACGCATAATGCATAACGCATAACGCATAACGCATAACGCATAACGCATAACGCATATCGCATAACGCATAACGCATAACGCATAACGCATAACGCATAACGCATAACGCATAACGCATAACGCATAACGCATAACGCATATCGCATAACGCATAACGCTTAACGCATAACGCTTAACGCATAACGCATTACGCATAACGCATAACGCATAACGGATAACGCATGACGCATAACGCATAACGCATAACGCATAACGCATAACGCTTAACGCATAGCCCATAACGCATAACGCATAACGCATCACGCATAACGCATAACGTATAACGCGTAACGCATAACAGATAACGAATAACGCATAACGCTTAACGCATAACGCATAACGCATAACGGATAACGCATAACGGATAACGCATAACGCATAACGTATAACGCGTAACGCATAACGCATAACGCATAACGCATAACGCATAACGCATAACGCATAACGCATAACGCATAACGCATAACGCATAACGCATAACGCATAACGCATAACGCATAACGCATAACGCATAACGCATAACGCATAACGCATAACGCATAACGCATAACGCATAACGCATAACGCATAACGCATAACGCATAACGCATAACGCATAACGCATAACGCATAACGCATAACGCATGACGCATGACGCATAACGCATAACGCATAACGCATAACGCATAACACATATCGCATAACGCATAACGCATAACGCTTAACGCATAACGCATAACGCATAACGCATAACGCATAACGCATAACGCATAACGCATAACGCATAACGCATAACACATATCGCATAACGCATAACGCATAACGCTTAACGCACAACGCATAACGCATAACGCATAACGCATAACGCATAACGCATAACGCATAACGCATAACGCATAACGCATAACGCATAACGCATAACGCATAACGCATAACGCATAACGCATAACGCATAACGCATAACGCATAACGCATAACGCATAACGCATAACGCATAACGCATAACGCATAACGCATAACGCATAACGCATAACGCATAACGCATAACGCATAACGCATAACGCATAACGCATAACGCATAACGCATAACGCATAACGCATAACGCATAACGCATAACGCATAACGCATAACGCATAACGCATAACGCATAACGCATAACGCATAACGTATAACGCATAACGCATAACGCATAACGCATAACGCATGACGCATGACGCATAACGCATAACGCATAACGCATAACGTATAACGCATAACGCATAACGCATAACGCATAACGCATAACGCATAACGCATAACGCATAACGCATATCGCATAACGCATAACGCATAACGCATAACGCATAACGCATGACGCATAACGCATAACGCATAACGCATAACGCATAACGCATAACGCATAACGCATAACGCATAACGCATAACGCATAACGCATAACGCTTAACGCAGAACGCATAACGCATAACGCTTAACGCATAACGCCTAACGCATAACGCGTAACGCATAATGCATAACGCATAACGCTTCACGCATAGCCCATAACGCATAACGCATAACGCATCGCGCATAACGCATAACGGATAACGCATAACGCATAACGCATAACGCATAACGGATAACGCATACCGCATAACGCATAACGAATAACGCATAACGCATAACCCATAACGCATAACGCATAACGCATAACGCATAACGCTTAACGCATAACGCCTAACGCATAACGCGTAACGCATAATGCATAACGCATAACGCTTAACGCATAGCCCATAACGCATAACGCATAACGCATCGCGCATAACGCATAACGCATAACGCATAACGCATAACGCATAACGCATAACGCATAACGCATAACGCATAACGCATAACGCATAACGCATAACGCATAACGCATAACGCATAACGCATAACGCATAACGCATAACGCATAACGCATAACGCATAACGCATAACGCATAACGCTTAACGCAGAACGCATAACGCATAACGCTTAACGCATAACGCCTAACGCATAACGCGTAACGCATAATGCATAACGCATAACGCTTAACGCATAGCCCATAACGCATAACGCATAACGCATCGCGCATAACGCATAACGGATAACGCATAACGCATAACGCATAACGGATAACGCATACCGCATAACGCATAACGAATAACGCATAACGCATAACCCATAACGCATAACGCATAACGCATAACGGATAACGCAAGACGCATAACGCATAACGCATAACGCATAACGCGTAACGCATAATGCATAACGCATAACGCTTAACGCATAGCCCATAACGCATAACGCATAACGCATCGCGCATAACGCATAACGGATAACGCATAACGCATAACGCATAACGCATAACGGATAACGCATAACGCATAACGTATAACGCATAACGCATAACGCATAACGCATAACGCATAACGCATAACGCATAACACATATCGCATAACGCATAACGCATAACGCTTAACGCATAACGCATAACGCATAACGCATAACGCATAACGGATAACGCATAACGCATAACGCATAACGCATAACGCATAACGCATAACGCATAACGCATAACGCATAACGCATAACGCATAACGCATAACGCATAACGCATAACGCATAACGCATAACGCATAACGCATAACGCATAACGCATAACGCATAACGCATAACGCATAACGCATAACGCATAACGCATAACGCATAACGCATAACGCATAACGCATAACGCATAACGCATAACGCATAACGCATAACGCATAACGCATAACGCATAACGCATAACGCATAACGCATAACGCATAACGCATAACGCATAACGCATAACGCATAACGCATAACGCATAACGCATAACGCATAACGCATAACGCATAACGCATAACGCATAACGCATAACGCATAACGCATAACGCATAACGCATAACGCATATCGCATAACGCATAACGCATAACGCATAACGCATAACGCATAACGCATAACGCATAACGCATAACGCATAACGCATATCGCATAACGCATAACGCTTAACGCATAACGCTTAACGCATAACGCATTACGCATAACGCATAACGCATAACGGATAACGCATGACGCATAACGCATAACGCATAACGCATAACTCATAACGCATAACGCATAACGCTTAACGCATAGCCCATAACGCATAACGCATAACGCATCACGCATAACGCATAACGTATAACGCGTAACGCATAACAGATAACGAATAACGCATAACGCTTAACGCATAACGCATAACGCATAACGGATAACGCATAACGGATAACGCATAACGCATAACGTATAACGCGTAACGCATAACGCATAACGCATAACGCATAACGCATAACGCATAACGCATAACGCATAACGCATAACGCATAACGCGTAACGCATAACGCGTAACGCATAACGCATAACGCATAACGCATAACGCATAACGCATAACGCATAACGCATAACGCATAACGCATAACGCATAACGCATAACGCATAACGCATAACGCATAACGCATAACGCATAACGCATAACGCATAACGCATAACGCATAACGCATAACGCATAACGCATAACGCATAACGCATAACGCATAACGCATAACGCATAACGCATAACGCATAACGCATAACGCATAACGCATAACGCATAACGCATAACGCATAACGCATAACGCATAACGCATAACGCATAACGCATAACGCATAACGCATAACGCATAACGCATAACGCATAACGCATAACGCATAACGCATAACGCATAACGCATAACGCATAACGCATAACGCATAACGCATAACGCATAACGCATAACGCATAACGCATAACGCATAACGCATAACGCATAACGCATAACGCATAACGCATAACGCATAACGCATAACGCATAACGCATAACGCATAACGCATAACGCATAACGCATAACGCATAACGCATAACGCATAACGCATAACGCATAACGCATAACGCATAACGCATAACGCATAACGCATAACGCATAACGCATAACGCATAACGCATAACGCATAACGCATAACGCATAACGCATAACGCATAACGCATAACGCATAACGCATAACGCATAACGCATAACGCATAACGCATAACGCATAACGCATAACGCATAACGCATAACGCATAACGCATAACGCATAACGCATAACGCATAACGCATAACGCATAACGCATAACGCATAACGCATAACGCATAACGCATAACGCATATCGCATAACGCATAACGCATAACGCATAACGCATAACGCATAACGCATAACGCATAACGCATAACGCATAACGCATATCGCATAACGCATAACGCTTAACGCATAACGCTTAACGCATAACGCATTACGCATAACGCATAACGCATAACGGATAACGCATGACGCATAACGCATAACGCATAACGCATAACTCATAACGCATAACGCATAACGCTTAACGCATAGCCCATAACGCATAACGCATAACGCATCACGCATAACGCATAACGTATAACGCGTAACGCATAACAGATAACGAATAACGCATAACGCTTAACGCATAACGCATAACGCATAACGGATAACGCATAACGGATAACGCATAACGCATAACGTATAACGCGTAACGCATAACGCATAACGCATAACGCATAACGCATAACGCATAACGCATAACGCATAACGCATAACGCGTAACGCATAACGCATAACGCATAACGCATAACGCATAACGCATAACGCATAACGCATAACGCATAACGCATAACGCATAACGCATAACGCATAACGCATAACGCATAACGCATAACGCATAACGCATAACGCATAACGCATAACGCATAACGCATAACGCATAACGCATAACGCATAACGCATAACGCATAACGCATAACGCATAACGCATAACGCATAACGCATAACGCATAACGCATAACGCATAACGCATAACGCATAACGCATAACGCATAACGCATAACGCATAACGCATAACGCATAACGCATAACGCATAACGCATAACGCATAACGCATAACGCATAACGCATAACGCATAACGCATAACGCATAACGCATAACGCATAACGCATAACGCATAACGCATAACGCATAACGCATAACGCATAACGCATAACGCATAACGCATAACGCATAACGCATAACGCATAACGCATAACGCATAACGCATAACGCATAACGCATAACGCATAACGCATAACGCATAACGCATAACGCATAACGCATAACGCATAACGCATAACGCATAACGCATAACGCATAACGCATAACGCATAACGCATAACGCATAACGCATAACGCATAACGCTTAACGCATAACGCATAACGCATAACGCATAACGCATAATGCATAACGCATAACGCTTAACGCATAGCCCATAACGCATAGCCCATAACGCATAACGCATAACGCATCGCGCATAACGCATAACGGATAACGCATAACTCATAACGCATAACGCATAACGGATAACGCATAACGCTTAACGCATAGCCCATAGCGCATAACGCATAACGCATAACGCATAACGCATAACTCATAACGCATAACGCATAACGCTTAACACATAACGCATAACGCATAACGCATAACGCATAATGCATAACGCATAACGCTTAACGCATAGCCCATAGCGCATAACGCATAACGCATAACGCATAACGCATAACGCATAACGCATAACGCATAACGCATAACGCATAACGCATAACGCATAACGCATAACGCATAACGCATAACGCATAACGCATAACGCATAACGCATAACGCATAACGCATAACGCATAACGCATAACGCATAACGCATAACGCATAACGCATAACGCATAACGCATAACGCATAACGCATAACGCATAACGCATAACGCATAACGCATAACGCATAACGCATAACGCATAACGCATAACGCATAACGCATAACGCATAACGCATAACGCATAACGCATAACGCATAACGCATAACGCATAACGCATAACGCATAACGCATAACGCATAACGCATAACGCATAACGCATAACGCATAACGCATAACGCATAACGCATAACGCATAACGCATAACGCATAACGCATAACGCATAACGCATAAAGCATAACGCATAACGCATAACGCATAACGCATAACGCATAACGCATAACGCATAACGCATAACGCATAACGCATTACGCATAACGCATATCGCATAACGCATAACGCTTAACGCATAACGCATTAAGCATAACGCATAACGCATAACGGATAACGCATGACGCATAACGCATAACGCATAACGCACAACGCATAACGCATAACGCATAACGCATAACGCATAACGCATAACGCATAACGCATAACGCATAACGCATAACGCATAACGCATAACGCATAACGCATAACGCTTAACGCATAACGCATAACGCATAACGCATAACGCATAATGCATAACGCATAACGCTTAACGCATAGCCCATAACGCATAGCCCATAACGCATAACGCATAACGCATCGCGCATAACGCATAACGGATAACGCATAACTCATAACGCATAACGCATAACGGATAACGCATAACGCTTAACGCATAGCCCATAGCGCATAACGCATAACGCATAACGCATAACGCATAACTCATAACGCATAACGCATAACGCTTAACACATAACGCATAACGCATAACGCATAACGCATAATGCATAACGCATAACGCTTAACGCATAGCCCATAGCGCATAACGCATAACGCATAACGCATAACGCATAACGCATAACGCATAACGCATAACGCATAACGCATAACGCATAACGCATAACGCATAACGCATAACGCATAACGCATAACGCATAACGCATAACGCATAACGCATAACGCATAACGCATAACGCATAACGCATAACGCATAACGCATAACGCATAACGCATAACGCATAACGCATAACGCATAACGCATAACGCATAACGCATAACGCATAACGCATAACGCATAACGCATAACGCATAACGCATAACGCATAACGCATAACGCATAACGCATAACGCATAACGCATAACGCATAACGCATAACGCATAACGCATAACGCATAACGCATAACGCATAACGCATAACGCATAACGCATAACGCATAACGCATAACGCATAACGCATAACGCATAACGCATAACGCATAACGCATAACGCATAAAGCATAACGCATAACGCATAACGCATAACGCATAACGCATAACGCATAACGCATAACGCATAACGCATAACGCATTACGCATAACGCATATCGCATAACGCATAACGCTTAACGCATAACGCATTAAGCATAACGCATAACGCATAACGGATAACGCATGACGCATAACGCATAACGCATAACGCACAACGCATAACGCATAACGCATAACGCATAACGCATAACGCATAACGCATAACGCATAACGCATAACGCATAACGCATAACGCATAACGCATAACGCATAACGCATAACGCATAACGCATAACGCATAACGCATAACGCATAACGCATAACGCATAACGCATAACGCATAACGCATAACGCATAACGCATAACGCATAACGCATAACGCATAACGCATAACGCATAACGCATAACGCATAACGCATAACGCATAACGCATAACGCATAACGCATAACGCATAACGCATAACGCATAACGCATAACGCATAACGCATAACGCATAACGCATAACGCATAACGCATAACTCATAACGCATAACGCATAACGCATAACGCATAACGCATGACGCATAACGCATAACGCATAACGCATAACGCATAACGCATAATGCATAACGCATAACGCTTAACGCATAGCCCATAACGCATAACGCATAACGCATCACGCATAACGCATAACGTATAACGCGTAACGCATAACGCATAACGAATAACGCATAACGCTTGACGCATAACGCATAACGCATAACGGATAACGCATAACGCATAACGTATAACGCATAACGCATAACGTATAACGCGTAACGCATAACGCATAACGCATAACACATATCGCATAACGCATAACGCATAACGCTTAACGCATAACGCATAACGCATAACGCATAACGCATAACGCATAACGCATTACGCATAACGCATATCGCATAACGCATAACGCTTAACGCATAACGCATTACGCATAACGCATAACGCATAACGGATAACGCATGACGCATAACGCATAACGCACAACGCATAACGCATAACGCATAACGCATAACGCATAACGCATAACGCATAACGCATAACGCATAACGCATAACGCATAACGCATAACGCATAACGCATAACGCATAACGCATAACGCATAACGCATAACGCATAACGCATAACGCATAACGCATAACGCATAACGCATAACGCATAACGCATAACGCATAACGCATAACGCATAACGCATAACGCATAACGCATAACGCATAACGCATAACGCATAACGCATAACGCATAACGCATAACGCATAACGCATAACGCATAACGCATAACGCATAACGCATAACGCATAACGCATAACGCATAACGCATAACGCATAACGCATAACGCATAACGCATAACGCATAACGCATAACGCATAACGCATAACGCATAACGCATAACTCATAACGCATAACGCATAACGCATAACGCATAACGCATAACGCATAACGCATAACGCATAACGCATAACGCATAACGCATAACGCATAACGCATAACGCATAACGCATAACGCATAACGCATAACGCATAACGCATAACGCATAACGCATAACGCATAACGCATAACGCATAACGCATGACGCATAACGCATAACG
Organism: Lasioglossum baleicum; assembly: GCF_051020765.1. Classification (NCBI taxonomy): domain Eukaryota; kingdom Metazoa; phylum Arthropoda; class Insecta; order Hymenoptera; family Halictidae; genus Lasioglossum; species Lasioglossum baleicum. The sequence goes on along the minus strand of NW_027469508.1, from coordinate 55,698 downwards.
CATAACGCATAACGCATAACGCATAACGCATAATGCATAACGCATAACGCTTAACGCATAGCCCATAACGCATAACGCATAACGCATCACGCATAACGCATAACGTATAACGCGTAACGCATAACGCATAACGCGTAACGCATAACGCATAACGCATAACGCATAACGCATAACGCATAACGCATAACGCATAACGCATAACGCATAACGCATAACGCATAACGCATAACGCATAACGCATAACGCATAACGCATAACGCATAACGCATAACGCATAACGCATAACGCATAACGCATAACGCATAACGCATAACGCATAAAGCATAACGCATAACGCATAACGCATAACGCATAACGCATAACGCATAACGCATAACGCATAACGCATAACGCATTACGCATAACGCATATCGCATAACGCATAACGCTTAACGCATAACGCATTAAGCATAACGCATAACGCATAACGGATAACGCATGACGCATAACGGATAACGCATGACGCATAACGCACAACGCATTACGCACAACGCATAACGCATAACGCATAACGCATAACGCATAACGCATAACGCATAACGCATAACGCATAACGCATAACGCATAACGCATAACGCATAACGCATAACGCATAACGCATAACGCATAACGCATAACGCATAACGCATAACGCATAACGCATAACGCATAACGCATAACGCATAACGCATAACGCATAACGCATAACGCATAACGCATAACGCATAACGCATAACGCATAACGCATAACGCATAACGCATAACGCATAACGCATAACGCATAAAGCATAACGCATAACGCATAACGCATAACGCATAACGCATAACGCATAACGCATAACGCATAACGCATTACGCATAACGCATATCGCATAACGCATAACGCTTAACGCATAACGCATTAAGCATAACGCATAACGCATAACGGATAACGCATGACGCATAACGCATAACGCATAACGCACAACGCATAACGCATAACGCATAACGCATAACGCATAACGCATAACGCATAACGCATAACGCACAACGCATAACGCATAACGCATATCGCATAACGCATAACGCTTAACGCATAACGCATTACGCATAACGCATAACGCATAACGGATAACGCATGACGCATAACGCATAACGCACAACGCATAACGCATAACGCATAACGCATAACGCATAACGCATAACGCATAACGCATAACGCATAACGCATAACGCATAACGCATAACGCATAACGCATAACGCATAACGCATAACGCATAACGCATAACGCATAACGCATAACGCATAACGCATAACGCATAACGCATAACGCATAACGCATAACGCATAACGCATAACGCATAACGCATAACGCATAACGCATAACGCATAACGCATAACGCATAACGCATAACGCATAACGCATAACGCATAACGCATAACGCATAACGCATAACGCATAACGCATAACGCATAACGCATAACGCATAACGCATAACGCATAACGCATAACGCATAACGCATAACGCATAACGCATAACGCATAACGCATAACGCATAACGCATAACGCATAACTCATAACGCATAACGCATAACGCATAACGCATAACGCATGACGCATAACGCATAACGCATAACGCATAACGCATAACGCATAATGCATAACGCATAACGCTTAACGCATAGCCCATAACGCATAACGCATAACGCATCACGCATAACGCATAACGTATAACGCGTAACGCATAACGCGTAACGAATAACGCATAACGCTTGACGCATAACGCATAACGCATAACGGATAACGCGTAACGCATAACGCATAACGAATAACGCATAACGCTTGACGCATAACGCATAACGCATAACGGATAACGCATAACGCATAACGTATAACGCATAACGCATAACGTATAACGCGTAACGCATAACGCATAACGCGTAACGCATATCGCATAACGCATAACGCATAACGCTTAACGCATAACGCATAACGCATAACGCATAACGCATAACGCATAACGCATAACGCATTACGCATAACGCATATCGCATAACGCATAACGCATAACGGATAACGCATAACGCATAACGTATAACGCATAACGCATAACGTATAACGCGTAACGCATAACGCATAACGCGTAACGCATATCGCATAACGCATAACGCATAACGCTTAACGCATAACGCATAACGCATAACGCATAACGCATAACGCATAACGCATAACGCATTACGCATAACGCATATCGCATAACGCATAACGCTTAACGCATAACGCATAACGCATAACGCATAACGCATAACGCATAACGCATAACGCATAACGCATAACGCATAACGCATAACGCATAACGCATAACGCATAACGCATAACGCATAACGCATAACGCATAACGCATAACGCATAACGCATAACGCATAACGCATAACGCATAACGCATAACGCATAACGCATAACGCATAACGCATAACGCATAACGCATAACGCATAACGCATAAAGCATAACGCATAACGCATAACGCATAACGCATAACGCATAACGCATAACGCATAACGCATAACGCATAACGCATAACGCATTACGCATAACGCATATCGCATAACGCATAACGCTTAACGCATAACGCATTAAGCATAACGCATAACGCATAACGGATAACGCATGACGCATAACGCATAACGCATAACGCACAACGCATAACGCATAACGCATAACGGATAACGCATGACGCATAACGCATAACGCATAACGCACAACGCATAACGCATAACGCATAACGCATAACGCATAACGCATAACGCATAACGCATAACGCATAACGCATAACGCATAACGCATAACGCATAACGCATAACGCATAACGCATAACGCATAACGCATAACGCATAACGCATAACGCATAACGCATAACGCATAACGCATAACGCATAACGCATAACGCATAACGCATAACGCATAACGCATAACGCATAACGCATAACGCATAACGCATAACGCATAACGCATAACGCATAACGCATAACGCATAACGCATAACGCATAACGCATAACGCATAACGCATAACGCATAACGCATAACGCATAACTCATAACGCATAACGCATAACGCATAACGCATAACGCATGACGCATAACGCATAACGCATAACGCATAACGCATAACGCATAATGCATAACGCATAACGCTTAACGCATAGCCCATAACGCATAACGCATAACGCATCACGCATAACGCATAACGCATAACGCATAACGCATAACGCATAACGCATAACGCATTACGCATAACGCATAACGCATAACGCTTAACGCATAACGCATTACGCATAACGCATAACGCATAACGGATAACGCATGACGCATAACGCATAACGCACAACGCATAACGCATAACGCATAACGCATAACGCATAACGCATAACGCATAACGCATAACGCATAACGCATAACGCATAACGCATAACGCATAACGCATAACGCATAACGCATAACGCATAACGCATAACGCATAACGCATAACGCATAACGCATAACGCATAACGCATAACGCATAACGCATAACGCATAACGCATAACGCATAACGCATAACGCATAACGCATAACGCATAACGCATAACGCATAACGCATAACGCATAACGCATAACGCATAACGCATAACGCATAACGCATAACGCATAACGCATAACGCATAACGCATAACGCATAACGCATAACGCATAACGCATAACGCATAACGCATAACGCATAACGCATAACTCATAACGCATAACGCATAACGCATAACGCATAACGCATAACGCATAACGCATAACGCATAACGCATAACGCATAACGCATAACGCATAACGCATAACGCATAACGCATAACGCATAACGCATAACGCATAACGCATAACGCATAACGCATAACGCATAACGCATAACGCATAACGCATAACGCATAACGCATAACGCATAACGCATAACGCATAACGCATAACGCATAACTCATAACGCATAACGCATAACGCATAACGCATAACGCATGACGCATAACGCATAACGCATAACGCATAACGCATAACGCATAACGCATAATGCATAACGCATAACGCTTAACGCATAGCCCATAACGCATAACGCATAACGCATCACGCATAACGCATAACGTATAACGCGTAACGCATAACGCATAACGCATAACTCATAACGCATAACGCATAACGCATAACGCATAACGCATAACGCATAACGCATAACGCATAACGCATAACGCATAACGCATAACGCATAACGCATAACGCATAACGCATAACGCATAACGCATAACGCATAACTCATAACGCTTAACGCATAGCCCATAACGCATAACGCATAACGCATCACGCATAACGCATAACGTATAACGCGTAACGCATAACGCATAACGAATAACGCATAACGCTTAACGCATAACGCATAACGCATAACGCATAACGGATAACGCATAACGCATAACGTATAACGCATAACGCATAACGTATAACGCGTAACGCATAACGCATAACGCATAACACATATCGCATAACGCATAACGCATAACGCATAACGCATAACGCATAACGCATAACGCATAACGCATAACGCATAACGCATAACGCATAACGCATAACGCATAACGCATAACGCATAACGCATAACGCATAACGCATAACGCATAACGCATAACGCATAACGCATAACGCATAACGCATAACGCATAACGCATAACGCATAACGCATAACGCATAACGCATAACGCATAACGCATAACGCATAACGCATAACGCATAACGCATAACGCATAACGCATAACGCATAACGCATAACGCATAACGCATAACGCATAACGCATAACGCATAACGCATAACGCTTAACGCATAACGAATAACGCATAACGCATAACGCATAACGCTTAACGCATAGCCCATAACGCATAGCCCATAACTCATAACGCATAACGCATCGCGCATAACGCATAACGGATAACGCATAACGCTTAACGCATAGCCCATAGCGCATAACGCATAACGCATAACGCATAACGCATAACGCATAACGCATAACGCATAACGCATAACGCATAACGCATAACGCATAACGCATAACGCTTAACACATAACGCATAACGCATAACGCATAACGCATAACGCATAACGCATAATGCATAACGCATAACGCATAACGCATAACGCATAACGCATAACGCATAACGCATAACGCATATCGCATAACGCATAACGCATAACGCATAACGCATAACGCATAACGCATAACGCATAACGCATAACGCATAACGCATAACGCATAACGCATATCGCATAATGCATAACGCTTAACGCATAACGCTTAACGCATAACGCATTACGCATAACGCATAACGCATAACGGATAACGCATGACGCATAACGCATAACGCATAACGCATAACTCATAACGCATAACGCATAACGCTTAACGCATAGCCCATAACGCATAACGCATAACGCATAACGCATAACGCATAACGCATAACGCATAACGCATAACGCATAACGCATAACGCATAACGCATAACGCATAACGCATAACGCATAACGCATAACGCATAACGCATAACGCATAACGCATAACGCATAACGCATAACGCATAACGCATAACGCATAACGCATAACGCATAACGCATAACGCATAACGCATAACGCATAACGCATAACGCATAACGCATAACGCATAACGCATAACGCATAACGCATAACGCATAACGCATAACGCATAACGCATAACGCATAACGCATAACGCATAACGCATTACGCATAACGCATATCGCATAACGCATAACGCTTAACGCATAACGCATTACGCATAACGCATAACGCATAACGGATAACGCATGACGCATAACGCATAACGCACAACGCATAACGCATAACGCATAACGCATAACGCATAACGCATAATGCATAACGCATAACGCTTAACGCATAGCCCATAACGCATAACGCATAACGCATCACGCATAACGCATAACGTATAACGCGTAACGCATAACGCATAACGAATAACGCATAACGCTTAACGCATAACGCATAACGCATAACGGATAACGCATAACGCATAACGCATAACGTATAACGCATAACGCTTAACGCATAACGCATAACGCATAACGCATAACGCATAACGCATAACGCATAACGCATAACGCATAACGCATAACGCATAACGCATAACGCATAACGCATAACACATAACGCATAACGCATAACGCATAACGCATAACGCATAACGCATAACGCATAACGCATAACGCATAACGCATAACGCATAACGCATAACGCATAACGCATAACGCATAACGCATAACGCATAACGCATAACGCATAACGCATAACGCATAACGCATAACGCATAACGCATAACGCATAACGCATAACGCATAACGCATAACGCATAACGCATAACGCATAACGCATAACGCATAACGCATAACGCATAACGCATAACGCATAACGCATAACGCATAACGCATAACGCATAACGCATAACGCATAACGCATAACGCATAACGCATAACGCATAACGCATAACGCATAACGCATAACGCATAACGCATAACGCATAACGCATAACGCATAACGCATAACGCATAACGCATAACGCATAACGCATAACGCATAACGCATAACGCATAACGCATAACGCATAACGCATAACTCATAACGCATAACGCATAACGCATAACGCATAACGCATGACGCATAACGCATAACGCATAACGCATAACGCATAACGCATAATGCATAACGCATAACGCTTAACGCATAGCCCATAACGCATAACGCATAACGCATCACGCATAACGCATAACGTATAACGCGTAACGCATAACGCATAACGAATAACGCATAACGCTTGACGCATAACGCATAACGCATAACGGATAACGCATAACGCATAACGTATAACGTATAACGCATAACGCATAACGTATAACGCGTAACGCATAACGCATAACGCATAACACATATCGCATAACGCATAACGCATAACGCTTAACGCATAACGCATAACGCATAACGCATAACGCATAACGCATAACGCATTACGCATAACGCATATCGCATAACGCATAACGCTTAACGCATAACGCATTACGCATAACGCATAACGCATAACGGATAACGCATGACGCATAACGCATAACGCACAACGCATAACGCATAACGCATAACGCATAACGCATAACGCATAACGCATAACGCATAACGCATAACGCATAACGCATAACGCATAACGCATAACGCATAACGCATAACGCATAACGCATAACGCATAACGCATAACGCATAACGCATAACGCATAACGCATAACGCATAACGCATAACGCATAACGCATAACGCATAACGCATAACGCATAACGCATAACGCATAACGCATAACGCATAACGCATAACGCATAACGCATAACGCATAACGCATAACGCATAACGCATAACGCATAACGCATAACGCATAACGCATAACGCATAACGCATAACGCATAACGCATAACGCATAACGCATAACGCATAACGCATAACGCATAACGCATAACGCATAACGCATAACGCATAACGCATAACGCATAACGCATAACGCATAACGCATAACGCATAACGCATAACGCATAACGCATAACGCATAACGCATAACGCATAACGCATAACTCATAACGCATAACGCATAACGCATAACGCATAACGCATGACGCATAACGCATAACGCATAACGCATAACGCATAACGCATAATGCATAACGCATAACGCTTAACGCATAGCCCATAACGCATAACGCATAACGCATCACGCATAACGCATAACGTATAACGCGTAACGCATAACGCATAACGAATAACGCATAACGCTTGACGCATAACGCATAACGCATAACGGATAAAGCATAACGCATAACGTATAACGCATAACGCATAACGTATAACGCGTAACGCATAACGCATAACGCATAACACATATCGCATAACGCATAACGCATAACGCTTAACGCATAACGCATAACGCATAACGCATAACGCATAACGCATAACGCATTACGCATAACGCATATCGCATAACGCATAACGCTTAACGCATAACGCATTACGCATAACGCATAACGCATAACGGATAACGCATGACGCATAACGCATAACGCACAACGCATAACGCATAACGCATAACGCATAACGCATAACGCATAACGCATAACGCATAACGCATAACGCATAACGCATAACGCATAACGCATAACGCATAACGCATAACGCATAACGCATAACGCATAACGCATAACGCATAACGCATAACGCATAACGCATAACGCATAACGCATAACGCATAACGCATAACGCATAACGCATAACGCATAACGCATAACGCATAACGCATAACGCATAACGCATAACGCATAACGCATAACGCATAACGCATAACGCATAACGCATAACGCATAACGCATAACGCATAACGCATAACGCATAACGCATAACTCATAACGCATAACGCATAACGCATAACGCATAACGCATAACGCATAACGCATAACGCATAACGCATAACGCATAACGCATAACGCATAACGCATAACGCATAACGCATAACGCATAACGCATAACGCATAACGCATAACGCATAACGCATAACGCATAACGCATAACGCATAACGCATAACGCATAACGCATAACGCATAACGCATAACGCATAACGCATAACGCATAACGCATAACTCATAACGCATAACGCATAACGCATAACGCATAACGCATGACGCATAACGCATAACGCATAACGCATAACGCATAACGCATAATGCATAACGCATAACGCTTAACGCATAGCCCATAACGCATAACGCATAACGCATCACGCATAACGCATAACGTATAACGCGTAACGCATAACGCATAACGAATAACGCATAACGCTTGACGCATAACGCATAACGCATAACGGATAACGCATAACGCATAACGTATAACGCATAACGCATAACGTATAACGCGTAACGCATAACGCATAACGCATAACACATATCGCATAACGCATAACGCATAACGCTTAACGCATAACGCATAACGCATAACGCATAACGCATAACGCATAACGCATTACGCATAACGCATATCGCATAACGCATAACGCTTAACGCATAACGCATTACGCATAACGCATAACGCATAACGGATAACGCATGACGCATAACGCATAACGCACAACGCATAACGCATAACGCATAACGCATAACGCATAACGCATAACGCATAACGCATAACGCATAACGCATAACGCATAACGCATAACGCATAACGCATAACGCATAACGCATAACGCATAACGCATAACGCATAACGCATAACGCATAACGCATAACGCATAACGCATAACGCATAACGCATAACGCATAACGCATAACGCATAACGCATAACGCATAACGCATAACGCATAACGCATAACGCATAACGCATAACGCATAACGCATAACGCATAACGCATAACGCATAACGCATAACGCATAACGCATAACGCATAACGCATAACGCATAACGCATAACGCATAACGCATAACGCATAACGCATAACTCATAACGCATAACGCATAACGCATAACGCATAACGCATAACGCATAACGCATAACGCATAACGCATAACGCATAACGCATAACGCATAACGCATAACGCATAACGCATAACGCATAACGCATAACGCATAACGCATAACGCATAACTCATAACGCTTAACGCATAGCCCATAACGCATAACGCATAACGCATCACGCATAACGCATAACGTATAACGCGTAACGCATAACGCATAACGAATAACGCATAACGCTTAACGCATAACGCATAACGCATAACGCATAACGGATAACGCATAACGCATAACGTATAACGCATAACGCATAACGTATAACGCGTAACGCATAACGCATAACGCATAACACATATCGCATAACGCATAACGCATAACGCATAACGCATAACGCATAACGCATAACGCATAACGCATAACGCATAACGCATAACGCATAACGCATAACGCATAACGCATAACGCATAACGCATAACGCATAACGCATAACGCATAACGCATAACGCATAACGCATAACGCATAACGCATAACGCATAACGCATAACGCATAACGCATAACGCATAACGCATAACGCATAACGCATAACGCATAACGCATAACGCATAACGCATAACGCATAACGCATAACGCATAACGCATAACGCATAACGCATAACGCATAACGCTTAACGCATAACGAATAACGCATAACGCATAACGCATAACGCTTAACGCATAGCCCATAACGCATAGCCCATAACTCATAACGCATAACGCATCGCGCATAACGCATAACGGATAACGCATAACGCTTAACGCATAGCCCATAGCGCATAACGCATTACGCATAACGCATATCGCATAACGCATAACGCTTAACGCATAACGCATTACGCATAACGCATAACGCATAACGGATAACGCATGACGCATAACGCATAACGCACAACGCATAACGCATAACGCATAACGCATAACGCATAACGCATAATGCATAACGCATAACGCTTAACGCATAGCCCATAACGCATAACGCATAACGCATCACGCATAACGCATAACGTATAACGCGTAACGCATAACGCATAACGAATAACGCATAACGCTTAACGCATAACGCATAACGCATAACGCATAACGGATAACGCATAACGCATAACGTATAACGCATAACGCTTAACGCATAACGCATAACGCATAACGCATAACGCATAACGCATAACGCATAACGCATAACGCATAACGCATAACGCATAACGCATAACGCATAACACATAACGCATAACGCATAACGCATAACGCATAACGCATAACGCATAACGCATAACGCATAACGCATAACGCATAACGCATAACGCTTAACGCATAACGCATAACGCATAACGCATAACGCATAACGCATAACGCATAACGCATAACGCATAACGCATAACGCATAACGCATAACGCATAACGCATAACGCATAACGCATAACGCATGACGCATAACGCATAACGCATAACGCATAACGCATAACGCATAACGCTTAACGCATAGCCCATAACGCATAACGCATAACGCATCACGCATAACGCATAACGTATAACGCGTAACGCATAACGCATAACGAATAACGCATAACGCATAACGTATAACGCGTAACGCATAACGCATAACGAATAACGCATAACGCTTGACGCATAACGCATAACGCATAACGGATAACGCATAACGCATAACGTATAACGCATAACGCATAACGTATAACGCGTAACGCATAACGCATAACGCATAACACATATCGCATAACGCATAACGCATAACGCTTAACGCATAACGCATAACGCATAACGCATAACGCATAACGCATAACGCATTACGCATAACGCATATCGCATAACGCATAACGCTTAACGCATAACGCATTACGCATAACGCATAACGCATAACGGATAACGCATGACGCATAACGCATAACGCACAACGCATAACGCATAACGCATAACGCATAACGCATAACGCATAACGCATAACGCATAACGCATAACGCATAACGCATAACGCATAACGCATAACGCATAACGCATAACGCATAACGCATAACGCATAACGCATAACGCATAACGCATAACGCATAACGCATAACGCATAACGCATAACGCATAACGCATAACGCATAACGCATAACGCATAACGCATAACGCATAACGCATAACGCATAACGCATAACGCATAACGCATAACGCATAACGCATAACGCATAACGCATAACGCATAACGCATAACGCATAACGCATAACGCATAACGCATAACGCATAACGCATAACGCATAACGCATAACGCATAACGCATAACGCATAACGCATAACGCATAACGCATAACGCATAACGCATAACTCATAACGCATAACGCATAACGCATAACGCATAACGCATAACGCATAACGCATAACGCATAACGCATAACGCATAACGCATAACGCATAACGCATAACGCATAACGCATAACGCATAACGCATAACGCATAACGCATAACTCATAACGCTTAACGCAAAACGCATAACGCATAACGCATAACGCATAACGCATAACGGATAACGCATAACGCATAACGCATAACGCATAACGCATAACGCATAACGCATAACGCATAACGCATAACGCTTAACACATAATGCATAACGCATAACGCATAACGCATAACGCATGACGCATAACGCATAACGCATAACGCATAACGCATAACGCATAACGCATAATGCATAACGCATAACGCTTAACGCATAGCCCATAACGCATAACGCATAACGCATCACGCATAACGCATAACGTATAACGCGTAACGCATAACGCATAACGAATAACGCATAACGCTTAACGCATAACGCATAACGCATAACGGATAACGCATAACGCATAACGTATAACGCATAACGCATAACGTATAACGCGTAACGCATAACGCATAACGCATAACACATATCGCATAACGCATAACGCATAACGCTTAACGCATAACGGATAACGCATAACGCATAACGCATATCGCATAACGCATAACGCTTAACGCATAACGCTTAACGCATAACGCATAACGCATAACGCATAACGCATAACGCATAACGCATAACGCTTAACGCATAACGCATAACGCATAACGCATAACGCATAACGCATAACGCATAACGCATAACGCATAACGCATAACGCATAACGCATAACGCATAACGCATAACGCATAACGCATAACGCATTACGGATAACGCATAACGCATAACGCATAACGCATAACGCATAACGCTTAACGCATAACGCCTAACGCATAACGCGTAACGCATAATGCATAACGCATAACGCTTAACGCATAGCCCATAACGCATAACGCATAACGCATCGCGCATAACGCATAACGGATAACGCATAACGCATAACGCATAACGCATAACGCATAACGGATAACGCATAACGCATAACGTATAACGCATAACGCATAACGTATAACGCGTAACGCATAACGCATAACGCATAACACATATCGCATAACGCATAACGCATAACGCTTAACGCATAACGCATAACGCATAACGCATAACGGATAACGCATAACGCATAACGCATAACGCATAACGCATAACGCATAACGCATAACGCATAACGCATAACGCATAACGCATATCGCATAACGCATAACGCTTAACGCATAACGCATTACGCATAACGCATAACGCATAACGCATAACGCATAACGCATAACGCATAACGCATAACGCATAACACATAACGCATAACGTTCAATGAAAAAGTCATAACGCATAACGGATAACGCATAACGCATAACGCATAACGCATAACGCATAACGCATAACGCATAACGCATAACGCATAACGCATAACGCATAACGCATAACGCATAACGCATATCGCATAACGCATAACGCTTAACGCATAACGCATTACGCATAACGCATAACGCATAACGGATAACGCATGACGCATAACGCATAACGCACAACGCATAACGCATAACGCATAACGCATAACGCATAACGCATAACGCATAACGCATAACGCATAACGCATAACGCATAACGCATAACGCATAACGCATAACGCTTAACGCATAACGCATTACGCATAACGCATAACGCATAACGGATAACGCATGACGCATAACGCATAACGCACAACGCATAACGCATAACGCATAACGCATAACGCATAACGGATAACGCATAACGCATAACGCATAACGCATAACGGATAACGCATAACGCTTAACGCATAGCCCATAGCGCATAACGCATAACGCATAACGCATAACGCATAACGCATAACGCATAACGCATAACGCATAACGCATAACGCATAACGCATAACGCTTAACACATAACGCATAACGCATAACGCATAACGCATAATGCATAACGCATAACGCATAACGCATAACGCATAACGCATAACGCATATCGCATAACGCATAACGCATAACGCATAACGCATAACGCATAACGCATAACGCATAACGCATAACGCATAACGCATATCGCATAACGCATAACGCTTAACGCATAACGCTTAACGCATAACGCATTACGCATAACGCATAACGCATAACGGATAACGCATGACGCATAACGCATAGCGCATAACGCATAACTCATAACGCATAACGCATAACGCTTATCGCATAGCCCATAACGCATAACGCATAACGCATCACGCATAACGCATAATGCATAACGCATAACGCTTAACGCATAGCCCATAACGCATAACGCATAACGCATCACGCATAACGCATAACGGATAACGCATAACGCATAACGTATAACGCATAACGCATAACGTATAACGCGTAACGCATAACGCATAACGCATAACGCATAACACATATCGCATAACGCATAACGCATAACGCTTAACGCATAACGCATAACGCATAACGCATAACGCATAACGGATAACGCATAACGCATAACGCATATCGCATAACGCATAACGCTTAACGCATAACGCTTAACGCATAACGCATAACGCATAACGCATAACGCATAACGCATAACGCTTAACGCATAACGCATAACGCATAACGCATAACGCATAACGCATAACGCATAACGCATAACGCATAACGCATAACGCATAACGCATAACGCATAACGCATAACGCATAACGCATATCGCATAACGCATAACGCTTAACGCATAACGCATTACGCATAACGCATAACGCATAACGGATAACGCATGACGCATAACGCATAACGCACAACGCAGAACGCATAACGCATAACGCATAACGCATAACGCATAACGCATGACGCATAACGCATAACGCATAACGCATAACGCATAACGCATAACGCATAACGCATAACGCATAACGCATAACGCATAACGCATAACGCATAACGCATAACGCATAACGCATAACGCATAACGCATAACGCATAACGCATAACGCATAACGCATAACGCATAACGCATATCGCATAACGCATAACGCATAACGCTTAACGCATAACGCATAACGCATAACGCATAACGCATAACGCATAACGCATAACGCATAACGCATAACGCATAACGCATAACGCATAACGCATAACGCATAACGCATAACGCACAACGCATAACGCATAACGCATAACGCATAACGCATAACGCATAACGCATAACGCATAACGCATAACGCATAACGCATAACGCATAACGCATAACGCATAACGCATAACGCATAACGCATAACGCATAACGCATAACGCATAACGCATAACGCATAACGCATAACGCATAACGCATAACGCATAACGCATAACGCATATCGCATAACGCATAACGCTTAACGCATAACGCATTACGCATAACGCATAACGCATAACGCATAACGCATAACGCATAACGCATAACGCATAACGCATAACGCATAACGCATAACGCATAACGCATAACGCATAACGCATAACGCATAACGCATAACGCATAACGCATAACGCATAACGCATAACGCATAACACATAACGCATAACGCATAACGCATAACGCATAACGCATAACGCATAACGCATAACGCATAACGCATAACGCATAACGCATAACGCATAACGCATAACGCATAACGCATAAGGCATAACGCATAACGCATAACGCATAACGCATAACGCATAACGCATAACGCATAACGCATAACGCATAACGCATAACGCATAACGCATAACGCATAACGCATAACGCATAACGCATAACGCATAACGCATAACGCATAACGCATAACGCATAACGCATAACGCATAACGCATAACGCTTAACGCATAACGCATAACGCATAACGCTTAACGCATAGCCCATAACGCATAGCCCATAACTCATAACGCATAACGCATCGCGCATAACGCATAACGGATAACGCATAACGCATAACGCATAACGCATAACGGATAACGCATAACGCTTAACGCATAGCCCATAGCGCATAACGCATAACGCATAATGCATAACGCATAACGCATAACGCATAACGCATAACGCATAACGCATAACGCATAACGCATAACGCATAACGCATATCGCATAACGCATAACGCTTAACGCATAACGCATTACGCATAACGCATAACGCATAACGGATAACGCATGACGCATAACGCATAACGCACAACGCAGAACGCATAACGCATAACGCATAACGCATAACGCATAACGCATAACGCATAACGCATAACGCATAACGCATAACGCATAACGCATAACGCATAACGCATAACGCATAACGCATAACGCATAACGCATAACGCATAACGCATAACGCATAACGCATAACGCATAACGCATAACGCATAACGCATAACGCATAACGCATAACGCATAACGCATAACGCTTAACGCATAACGCATAACGCATAACGCTTAACGCATAGCCCATAACGCATAGCCCATAACTCATAACGCATAACGCATCGCGCATAACGCATAACGGATAACGCATAACGCATAACGCATAACGGATAACGCATAACGCTTAACGCATAGCCCATAGCGCATAACGCATAACGCATAACGCATAACGCATAACGCATAACGCATAACGCATAACGCATAACGCATAACGCATAACGCATAACGCTTAACACATAACGCATAACGCATAACGCATAACGCATAATGCATAACGCATAACGCATAACGCATAACGCATAACGCATAACGCATATCGCATAACGCATAACGCATAACGCATAACGCATAACGCATAACGCATAACGCATAACGCATAACGCATAACGCATAACGCATATCGCATAACGCATAACGCTTAACGCATAACGCTTAACGCATAACGCATTACGCATAACGCATAACGCATAACGGATAACGCATGACGCATAACGCATAGCGCATAACGCATAACGCATAACGCATAACGCATAACGCATAACGCATAACGCATAACGCATAACGCATAACGCATAACGCATAACGCATAACGCATAACGCATAACGCATAACGCATAACGCATAACGCATAACGCTTAACGCATAACGAATAACGCATAACGCATAACGCATAACGCTTAACGCATAGCCCATAACGCATAGCCCATAACTCATAACGCATAACGCATCGCGCATAACGCATAACGGATAACGCATAACGCATAACGCATAACGCATAACGGATAACGCATAACGCTTAACGCATAGCCCATAGCGCATAACGCATAACGCATAACGCATAACGCATAACGCATAACGCATAACGCATAACGCATAACGCATAACGCTTAACACATTACGCATAACGCATAACGCATAACGCATAATGCATAACGCATAACGCATAACGCATCGCGCATAACGCATAACGGATAACGCATAACGCATAACGCATAACGCATAACGCATAACGGATAACGCATAACGCATAACGTATAACGCATAACGCATAACGTATAACGCGTAACGCATAACGCATAACGCATAACACATATCGCATAACGCATAACGCATAACGCTTAACGCATAACGCATAACGCATAACGCATAACGGATAACGCATAACGCATAACGCATAACGCATAACGCATAACGCATAACGCATAACGCATAACGCATAACGCATAACGCATATCGCATAACGCATAACGCTTAACGCATAACGCATTACGCATAACGCATAACGCATAACGCATAACGCATAACGCATAACGCATAACGCATAACGCATAACACATAACGCATAACGTTCAATGAAAAAGTCATAACGCATAACGGATAACGCATAACGCATAACGCATAACGCATAACGCATAACGCATAACGCATAACGCATAACGCATAACGCATAACGCATAACGCATAACGCATAACGCATAACGCATATCGCATAACGCATAACGCTTAACGCATAACGCATTACGCATAACGCATAACGCATAACGGATAACGCATGACGCATAACGCATAACGCACAACGCATAACGCATAACGCATAACGCATAACGCATAACGCATAACGCATAACGCATAACGCATAACGCATAACGCATAACGCATAACGCATAACGCATAACGCATAACGCTTAACGCATAACGCATTACGCATAACGCATAACGCATAACGGATAACGCATGACGCATAACGCATAACGCACAACGCATAACGCATAACGCATAACGCATAACGCATAACGGATAACGCATAACGCATAACGCATAACGCATAACGGATAACGCATAACGCTTAACGCATAGCCCATAGCGCATAACGCATAACGCATAACGCATAACGCATAACGCATAACGCATAACGCATAACGCATAACGCATAACGCATAACGCATAACGCTTAACACATAACGCATAACGCATAACGCATAACGCATAATGCATAACGCATAACGCATAACGCATAACGCATAACGCATAACGCATATCGCATAACGCATAACGCATAACGCATAACGCATAACGCATAACGCATAACGCATAACGCATAACGCATAACGCATATCGCATAACGCATAACGCTTAACGCATAACGCTTAACGCATAACGCATTACGCATAACGCATAACGCATAACGGATAACGCATGACGCATAACGCATAGCGCATAACGCATAACTCATAACGCATAACGCATAACGCTTATCGCATAGCCCATAACGCATAACGCATAACGCATCACGCATAACGCATAACGCATAACGCATAACGCATAACGCATAACGCATAACGCATAACGCATAACGCATAACGCATAACGCATAACGCATAACGCATAACGCATAACGCATAACGCATAACGCATAACGCATAACGCATAACGCATAACGCATAACGCATAACGCATAACGCATAACGCATAACGCATAACGCATAACGCATAACGCATAACGCATAACGCATAACGCATAACGCATAACGCATAACGCATAACGCATAACGCATAACGCATAATGCATAACGCATAACGCTTAACGCATAGCCCATAACGCATAACGCATAACGCATCACGCATAACGCATAACGGATAACGCATAACGCATAACGTATAACGCATAACGCATAACGTATAACGCGTAACGCATAACGCATAACGCATAACGCATAACACATATCGCATAACGCATAACGCATAACGCTTAACGCATAACGCATAACGCATAACGCATAACGCATAACGGATAACGCATAACGCATAACGCATATCGCATAACGCATAACGCTTAACGCATAACGCTTAACGCATAACGCATAACGCATAACGCATAACGCATAACGCATAACGCTTAACGCATAACGCATAACGCATAACGCATAACGCATAACGCATAACGCATAACGCATAACGCATAACGCATAACGCATAACGCATAACGCATAACGCATAACGCATAACGCATATCGCATAACGCATAACGCTTAACGCATAACGCATTACGCATAACGCATAACGCATAACGGATAACGCATGACGCATAACGCATAACGCACAACGCAGAACGCATAACGCATAACGCATAACGCATAACGCATAACGCATGACGCATAACGCATAACGCATAACGCATAACGCATAACGCATAACGCATAACGCATAACGCATAACGCATAACGCATAACGCATAACGCATAACGCATAACGCATAACGCATAACGCATAACGCATAACGCATAACGCATAACGCATAACGCATAACGCATATCGCATAACGCATAACGCATAACGCTTAACGCATAACGCATAACGCATAACGCATAACGCATAACGCATAACGCATAACGCATAACGCATAACGCATAACGCATAACGCATAACGCATAACGCATAACGCACAACGCATAACGCATAACGCATAACGCATAACGCATAACGCATAACGCATAACGCATAACGCATAACGCATAACGCATAACGCATAACGCATAACGCATAACGCATAACGCATAACGCATAACGCATAACGCATAACGCATAACGCATAACGCATAACGCATAACGCATATCGCATAACGCATAACGCTTAACGCATAACGCATTACGCATAACGCATAACGCATAACGCATAACGCATAACGCATAACGCATAACGCATAACGCATAACGCATAACGCATAACGCATAACGCATAACGCATAACGCATAACGCATAACGCATAACGCATAACGCATAACGCATAACACATAACGCATAACGCATAACGCATAACGCATAACGCATAACGCATAACGCATAACGCATAACGCATAACGCATAACGCATAACGCATAACGCATAACGCATAACGCATAAGGCATAACGCATAACGCATAACGCATAACGCATAACGCATAACGCATAACGCATAACGCATAACGCATAACGCATAACGCATAACGCATAACGCATAACGCATAACGCATAACGCATAACGCATAACGCATAACGCATAACGCATAACGCATAACGCATAACGCATAACGCATAACGCATAACGCTTAACGCATAACGCATAACGCATAACGCTTAACGCATAGCCCATAACGCATAGCCCATAACTCATAACGCATAACGCATCGCGCATAACGCATAACGGATAACGCATAACGCATAACGCATAACGCATAACGGATAACGCATAACGCTTAACGCATAGCCCATAGCGCATAACGCATAACGCATAATGCATAACGCATAACGCATAACGCATAACGCATAACGCATAACGCATAACGCATAACGCATAACGCATAACGCATATCGCATAACGCATAACGCTTAACGCATAACGCATTACGCATAACGCATAACGCATAACGGATAACGCATGACGCATAACGCATAACGCACAACGCAGAACGCATAACGCATAACGCATAACGCATAACGCATAACGCATAACGCATAACGCATAACGCATAACGCATAACGCATAACGCATAACGCATAACGCATAACGCATAACGCATAACGCATAACGCATAACGCATAACGCATAACGCATAACGCATAACGCATAACGCATAACGCATAACGCATAACGCATAACGCATAACGCATAACGCATAACGCATAACGCATAACGCTTAACGCATAACGCATAACGCATAACGCTTAACGCATAGCCCATAACGCATAGCCCATAACTCATAACGCATAACGCATCGCGCATAACGCATAACGGATAACGCATAACGCATAACGCATAACGCATAACGGATAACGCATAACGCTTAACGCATAGCCCATAGCGCATAACGCATAACGCATAACGCATAACGCATAACGCATAACGCATAACGCATAACGCATAACGCATAACGCATAACGCATAACGCTTAACACATAACGCATAACGCATAACGCATAACGCATAATGCATAACGCATAACGCATAACGCATAACGCATAACGCATAACGCATATCGCATAACGCATAACGCATAACGCATAACGCATAACGCATAACGCATAACGCATAACGCATAACGCATAACGCATAACGCATATCGCATAACGCATAACGCTTAACGCATAACGCTTAACGCATAACGCATTACGCATAACGCATAACGCATAACGGATAACGCATGACGCATAACGCATAGCGCATAACGCATAACGCATAACGCATAACGCATAACGCATAACGCATAACGCATAACGCATAACGCATAACGCATAACGCATAACGCATAACGCATAACGCATAACGCATAACGCATAACGCATAACGCATAACGCATAACGCTTAACGCATAACGAATAACGCATAACGCATAACGCATAACGCTTAACGCATAGCCCATAACGCATAGCCCATAACTCATAACGCATAACGCATCGCGCATAACGCATAACGGATAACGCATAACGCATAACGCATAACGCATAACGGATAACGCATAACGCTTAACGCATAGCCCATAGCGCATAACGCATAACGCATAACGCATAACGCATAACGCATAACGCATAACGCATAACGCATAACGCATAACGCTTAACACATTACGCATAACGCATAACGCATAACGCATAATGCATAACGCATAACGCATAACGCATAACGCATAACGCATAACGCATATCGCATAACGCATAACGCATAACGCATAACGCATAACGCATAACGCATAACGCATAACGCATAACGCATATCGCATAACGCATAACGCTTAACGCATAACGCTTAACGCATAACGCATTACGCATAACGCATAACGCATAACGGATAACGCATGACGCATAACGCATAGCGCATAACGCATAACTCATAACGCATAACGCATAACGCTTAACGCATAGCCCATAACGCATAACGCATAACGCATCACGCATAACGCATAACGCATAACGCATAACGCATAACGCATAACGCATAACGCATAACGCATAACGCATAACGCATAACGCATAACGCATAACGCATAACGCATAACGCATAACGCATAACGCATAACGCATAACGCATAACGCATAACGCATAACGCATAACGCATAACGCATAACGCATAACGCATAACGCATAACGCATAACGCATAACGCATAACGCATAACGCATAACGCATAACGCATAACGCATAATGCATAACGCATAACGCTTAACGCATAGCCCATAACGCATAACGCATAACGCATCACGCATAACGCATAACGGATAACGCATAACGCATAACGTATAACGCATAACGCATAACGTATAACGCGTAACGCATAACGCATAACGCATAACGCATAACACATATCGCATAACGCATAACGCATAACGCTTAACGCATAACGCATAACGCATAACGCATAACGCATAACGGATAACGCATAACGCATAACGCATATCGCATAACGCATAACGCTTAACGCATAACGCTTAACGCATAACGCATAACGCATAACGCATAACGCATAACGCATAACGCTTAACGCATAACGCATAACGCATAACGCATAACGCATAACGCATAACGCATAACGCATAACGCATAACGCATAACGCATAACGCATAACGCATAACGCATAACGCATAACGCATAACGCATATCGCATAACGCATAACGCTTAACGCATAACGCATTACGCATAACGCATAACGCATAACGGATAACGCATGACGCATAACGCATAACGCACAACGCAGAACGCATAACGCATAACGCATAACGCATAACGCATAACGCATAACGCATAACGCATAACGCATAACGCATAACGCATAACGCATAACGCATAACGCATAACGCATAACGCATAACGCATAACGCATAACGCATAACGCATAACGCATAACGCATAACGCATAACGCATAACGCATAACGCATAACGCATAACGCATAACGCATAACGCATAACGCATAACGCATAACGCATAACGCATAACGCATAACGCATAACGCATAACGCATAACGCATAACGCATAACGCATAACGCATAACGCATAACGCATAACGCATAACGCATAACGCATAACGCATAACGCATAACGCATAACGCATAACGCATAACGCATAACGCATAACGCATAACGCATAACGCATAACGCATAACGCATAACGCATAACGCATAACGCATAACGCATAACGCATAACGCATAACGCATAACGCATAACGAATAACGCATAACGCATGACGCATAACGCATAACTCATAACGCATAACGCATAACGCATAACGCATAATGCATAACGCATAACGCTTAACGCATAGCCCATAACGCATAACGCATAACGCATCACGCATAACGCATAACGTATAACGCGTAACGCATAACGCATAACGAATAACGCATAACGCTTAACGCATAACGCATAACGCATAACGGATAACGCTTAACGCATAACGCATAACGCATAACGCATAACGCATAACGGATAACGCATAACGCATATCGCATAACGCATAACGCTTAACGCATAACGCTTAACGCATAACGCATAACGCATAACGCATAACGCATAACGCATAACGCTTAACGCATAACGCATAACGCATAACGCATAACGCATAACGCATAACGCATAACGCATAACGCATAACGCATAACGCATAACGCATAACGCATAACGCATAACGCATAACGCATAACGCATAACGCATAACGCATAACGCATAACGCATAACGCATAACGCATAACGCATAACGCATAACGCATGACGCATAACGCATAACGCATAACGCATAACGCATAACGCATAACGCATAATGCATAACGCATAACGCTTAACGCATAGCCCATAACGCATAACGAATAACGCATCACGCATAACGCATAACGTATAACGCATGACGCATAACGCATAACGTATAACGCATAACGCATAACGTATAACGCGTAACGCATAACGCATAACGCATAACGCATAACGCATAACGCATAACGCATAACGCATAACGCATAACGCATAACGCATAACGCATAACGCATAACGCATAACGCATAACGCATAACGCATAACGCATAACGCATAACGCATAACGCATAACGCATAACGCATAACGCATAACGCATAACGCATAACGCATAACGCATAACGCATAACGCATAACGCATAACGCATAACGCATAACGCATAACGCATAACGCATAACGCATAACGCATAACGCATAACGCATAACGCATAACGCATAACGCATAACGCATAACGCATAACGCATAACGCATAACGCATAACGCATAACGCATAACGCATAACGCATAACGCATAACGCATAACGCATAACGCATAACGCATAACGCATAACGCATAACGCATAACGCATAACGCATAACGCATAACGCATAACGCATAACGCATAACGCATAACGCATAACGCATAACGCATAACGCATAACGCATAACGCATAACGCATAACGCATGACGCATAACGCATAACGCATAACGCATAACGCATAACGCATAACGCATAATGCATAACGCATAACGCTTAACGCATAGCCCATAACGCATAACGCATAACGCATCACGCATAACGCATAACGTATAACGCGTAACGCATAACGCATAACGAATAACGCATAACGCTTAACGCATAACGCATAACGCATAACGGATAACGCATAACGCATAACGTATAACGCATAACGCATAACGTATAACGCGTAACGCATAACGCATAACGCATAACACATATCGCATAACGCATAACGCATAACGCTTAACGCATAACGCATAACGCATAACGCATAACGCATAACGGATAACGCATAACGCATATCGCATAACGCATAACGCTTAACGCATAACGCTTAACGCATAACGCATAACGCATAACGCATAACGCATAACGCATAACGCTTAACGCATAACGCATAACGCATAACGCATAACGCATAACGCATAACGCATAACGCATAACGCATAACGCATAACGCATAACGCATAACGCATAACGCATAACGCATAACGCATAACGCATAACGCATAACGCATAACGCATAACGCATAACACATAACGCATAACGCATAACGCATAACACATAACGCATAACGTTCAATGAAAAAGTCATAACGTATAACGGATAACGCATAACGCATAACGCATAACGCATAACGCATAACGCATAACGCATAACGCATAACGCATAACGCATAACGCATAACGCATAACGCATAACGCATAACGCATAACGCATAACGCATAACGCATAACGCATAACGCATAACGCATAACGCATAACGCATAACGCATAACGCATAACGCATAACGCATAACGCATAACGCATAACGCATAACGCATAACGCATAACGCATAACGCATAACGCATAACGCATAACGCATAACGCATAACGCATAACGCATAACGCATAACGCATAACGCATAACGCATAACGCATAACGCATAACGCATAACGCATAACGAATAACGCATAACGCATGACGCATAACGCATAACTCATAACGCATAACGCATAACGCATAACGCATAACGCATAATGCATAACGCATAACGCTTAACGCATAGCCCATAACGCATAACGCATAACGCATCACGCATAACGCATAACGTATAACGCGTAACGCATAACGCATAACGAATAACGCATAACGCTTAACGCATAACGCATAACGCATAACGGATAACGCTTAACGCATAACGCATAACGCATAACGCATAACGCATAACGGATAACGCATAACGCATATCGCATAACGCATAACGCTTAACGCATAACGCTTAACGCATAACGCATAACGCATAACGCATAACGCATAACGCATAACGCTTAACGCATAACGCATAACGCATAACGCATAACGCATAACGCATAACGCATAACGCATAACGCATAACGCATAACGCATAACGCATAACGCATAACGCATAACGCATAACGCATAACGCATAACGCATAACGCATAACGCATAACGCATAACGCATAACGCATAACGCATAACGCATGACGCATAACGCATAACGCATAACGCATAACGCATAACGCATAACGCATAATGCATAACGCATAACGCTTAACGCATAGCCCATAACGCATAACGAATAACGCATCACGCATAACGCATAACGTATAACGCATGACGCATAACGCATAACGTATAACGCATAACGCATAACGTATAACGCGTAACGCATAACGCATAACGCATAACGCATAACGCATAACGCATAACGCATAACGCATAACGCATAACGCATAACGCATAACGCATAACGCATAACGCATAACGCATAACGCATAACGCATAACGCATAACGCATAACGCATAACGCATAACGCATAACGCATAACGCATAACGCATAACGCATAACGCATAACGCATAACGCATAACGCATAACGCATAACGCATAACGCATAACGCATAACGCATAACGCATAACGCATAACGCATAACGCATAACGCATAACGCATAACGCAT
This sequence comes from Lasioglossum baleicum, assembly GCF_051020765.1. Taxonomy (NCBI): domain Eukaryota; kingdom Metazoa; phylum Arthropoda; class Insecta; order Hymenoptera; family Halictidae; genus Lasioglossum; species Lasioglossum baleicum. The sequence continues at coordinate 28,745 of NW_027469508.1, read as the reverse complement.
AACGCATAACGCATAACGCATAACGCATAACGCATAACGCATAACGCATAACGCATAACGCATAACGCATAACGCATAACGCATAACGCATAACGCATAACGCATAACGCATAACGCATAACGCATAACGCATAACGCATAACGCATAACGCATAACGCATAACGCATAACGCATAACGCATAACGCATAACGCATAACGCATAACGCATAACGCATAACGCATAACGCATAACGCATAACGCATAACGCATAACGCATGACGCATAACGCATAACGCATAACGCATAACGCATAACGCATAACGCATAATGCATAACGCATAACGCTTAACGCATAGCCCATAACGCATAACGCATAACGCATCACGCATAACGCATAACGTATAACGCGTAACGCATAACGCATAACGAATAACGCATAACGCTTAACGCATAACGCATAACGCATAACGGATAACGCATAACGCATAACGTATAACGCATAACGCATAACGTATAACGCGTAACGCATAACGCATAACGCATAACACATATCGCATAACGCATAACGCATAACGCTTAACGCATAACGCATAACGCATAACGCATAACGCATAACGGATAACGCATAACGCATATCGCATAACGCATAACGCTTAACGCATAACGCTTAACGCATAACGCATAACGCATAACGCATAACGCATAACGCATAACGCTTAACGCATAACGCATAACGCATAACGCATAACGCATAACGCATAACGCATAACGCATAACGCATAACGCATAACGCATAACGCATAACGCATAACGCATAACGCATAACGCATAACGCATAACGCATAACGCATAACGCATAACACATAACGCATAACGCATAACGCATAACACATAACGCATAACGTTCAATGAAAAAGTCATAACGTATAACGGATAACGCATAACGCATAACGCATAACGCATAACGCATAACGCATAACGCATAACGCATAACGCATAACGCATAACGCATAACGCATAACGCATAACGCATAACGCATAACGCATAACGCATAACGCATAACGCATAACGCATAACGCATAACGCATAACGCATAACGCATAACGCATAACGCATAACGCATAACGCATAACGCATAACGCATAACGCATAACGCATAACGCATAACACATAACGCATAACGCATAACGCTTAACGCATAACGCATTACGCATAACGCATAACGCATAACGGATAACGCATGACGCATAACGCATAACGCACAACGCATAACGCACAACGCATAACGCATAACGCATAACGCATAACGCATAACGCATAACGCATAACGCATAACGCATAACGCATAACGCATAACGCATAACGCATAACGCATAACGCATAACGCATAACGCATAACGCATAACGCATAACGCATAACGCATAACGCATAACGCATAACGCATAACGCATAACGCATAACGCATAACGCATAACGCATAACGCATAACGCATAACGCATAACGCATAACGCATAACGCATAACGCATAACGCATAACGCATAACGCATAACGCATAACGCATAACGCATAACGCATAACGCATAACGCATAACGCATAACGCATAACGCATAACGCATAACGCATAACGCATAACGCATAACGCATAACGCATAACGCATAACGCATAACGCATAACGCATAACGCATAACGCATAACGCATAACGCATAACGCATAACGCATGACGCATAACGCATAACGCATAACGCATAACGCATAACGCATAACGCATAATGCATAACGCATAACGCTTAACGCATAGCCCATAACGCATCACGAATAACGCATAACGTATAACGCGTAACGCATAACGCATAACGAATAACGCATAACGCTTAACGCATAACGCATAACGCATAACGGATAACGCATAACGCATAACGTATAACGCATAACGCATAACGTATAACGCGTAACGCATAACGCATAACGCATAACACATATCGCATAACGCATAACGCATAACGCTTAACGCATAACGCATAACGCATACCGCATAACGGATAACGCATAACGCATAACGCATATCGCATAACGCATAACGCTTAACGCATAACGCTTAACGCATAACGCATAACGCATAACGCATAACGCATAACGCATAACGCATAACGCTTAACGCATAACGCATAACGCATAACGCATAACGCATAACGCATAACGCATAACGCATAACGCATAACGCATAACGCATAACGCATAACGCATTACGGATAACGCATAACGCATAACGCATAACGCTTAACGCATAACGCCTAACGCATAACGCGTAACGCATAATGCATAACGCATAACGCTTAACGCATAGCCCATAACGCATAACGCATAACGCATCGCGCATAACGCATAACGGATAACGCATAACGCATAACGCATAACGCATAACGCATAACGCATAACGGATAACGCATAACGCATAACGTATAACGCATAACGCATAACGTATAACGCGTAACGCATAACGCATAACGCATAACACATATCGCATAACGCATAACGCATAACGCTTAACGCATAACGCATAACGCATAACGCATAACGCATAACGGATAACGCATAACGCATAACGCATATCGCATAACGCATAACGCTTAATGCATAACGCTTAACGCATAACGCATAACGCATAACGCATAACGCTTAACGCATAACGCATAACGCATAACGCATAACGCATAACGCATAACGCATAACGCATAACGCATAACGCATAACGCATAACGCATAACGCATAACACATAACGCATAACGTTCAATGAAAAAGTCATAACGCATAACGGATAACGCATAACGCATAACGCATAACGCATAACGCATAACGCATAACGCATAACGCATAACGCATAACGCATAACGCATAACGCATAACGCATAACGCATAACGCATAACGCATAACGCATAACGCATAACGCATAACGCATAACGCATAACGCATAACGCATAACGCATAACGCATAACGCATAACGCATAACGCATAACGCATAACGCATAACGCATAACGCATAACGCATAACGCATAACGCATAACGCATAACGCATAACGCATAACGCATAACGCATAACGCTTAACGCATAACGCATAACGCATAACGCATAACGCATAATGCATAACGCATAACGCTTAACGCATAGCCCATAACGCATAGCCCATAACGCATAACGCATAACGCATCGCGCATAACGCATAACGGATAACGCATAACTCATAACGCATAACGCATAACGGATAACGCATAACGCTTAACGCATAGCCCATAGCGCATAACGCATAACGCATAACGCATAACGCATAACGCATAACGCATAACGCATAACGCATAACGCATAACGCATAACGCATAACGCATAACGCATAACGCTTAACACATAACGCATAACGCATAACGCATAACGCATAACGCATAACGCATAATGCATAACGCATAACGCTTAACGCATAGCCCATAGCGCATAACGCATAACGCATAACGCATAACGCATAACGCATAACGCATAACGCATAACGCATAACGCATAACGCATAACGCATAACGCATAACGCATAACGCATAACGCATAACGCATAACGCATAACGCATAACGCATAACGCATAACGCATAACGCATAACGCATAACGCATAACGCATAACGCATAACGCATAACGCATAACGCATAACGCATAACGCATAACGCATAACGCATAACGCATAACGCATAACGCATAACGCATAACGCATAACGCATTACGCATAACGCATATCGCATAACGCATAACGCTTAACGCATAACGCATTACGCATAACGCATAACGCATAACGGATAACGCATGACGCATAACGCAGAACGCACAACGCATAACGCACAACGCATAACGCATAACGCATAACGCATAACGCATAACGCATAACGCATAACGCATAACGCATAACGCATAACGCATAACGCATAACGCATAACGCATAACGCATAACGCATAACGCATAACGCATAACGCATAACGCATAACGCATAACGCATAACGCATAACGCATAACGCATAACGCATAACGCATAACGCATAACGCATAACGCATAACGCATAACGCATAACGCATAACGCATAACGCATAACGCATAACGCATAACGCATAACGCATAACGCATAACGCATAACGCATAACGCATAACGCATAACGCATAACGCATAACGCATAACGCATAACGCATAACGCATAACGCATAACGCATAACGCATAACGCATAACGCATAACGCATAACGCATAACGCATAACGCATAACGCATAACGCATAACGCATAACGCATAACGCATAACGCATAACGCATAACGCATAACGCATAACGCATAACGCATAACGCATAACGCATAACGCATAACGCATAACGCATAACGCATAACGCATAACGCATAACGCATAACGCATAACGCATAACGCATAACGCATAACGCATAACGCATAACGCATAACGCATAACGCATAACGCATAACGCATAACGCATAACGCATAACGCATAACGCATAACGCATAACGCATAACGCATAACGCATAACGCATAACGCACAACGCACAACGCATAACGCATAACGCATAACGCATAACGCATAACGCATAACGCATAACGCATAACGCATAACGCATAACGCATAACGCATAACGCATAACGCATAACGCATAACGCATAACGCATAACGCATAACGCATAACGCATAACGCATAACGCATAACGCATAACGCATAACGCATAACGCATAACGCATAACGCTTAACGCATAACGCATAACGCATAACGCATAACGCATAACGCATAACGCATAACGCATAACGCATAACGCATAACGCATAACGCATAACGCATAACGCATAACGCATAACGCATAACGCATAACGCATAACGCATAACGCATAACGCATAACGCATAACGCATAACGCATAACGCATAACGCATAACGCATAACGCATAACGCATAACGCATAACGCATAACGCATAACGCATAACGCACAACGCATAACGCATAACGCATAACGCATAACGCATAACGCATAACGCATAACGCATAACGCATAACGCATAACGCATAACGCATAACGCATAACGCATAACGCATAACGCATAACGCATAACGCATAACGCATAACGCATAACGCATAACGCATAACGCATAACGCATAACGCATAACGCATAACGCATAACGCATAACGCATAACGCATAACGCATAACGCATAACGCATAACGCATAACGCATAACGCATAACGCATAACGCATAACGCATAACGCATAACGCATAACGCATAACGCATAACGCATAACGCATAACGCATAACGCATAACGCATAACGCATAACGCATAACGCATAACGCATAACGCATAACGCATAACGCATAACGCATAACGCATAACGCATAACGCATAACGCATAACGCATAACGCATAACGCATAACGCATAACGCATAACGCATAACGCATAACGCATAACGCATAACGCATAACGCATAACGCATAACGCATAACGCATAACGCATAACGCATAACGCATAACGCATAACGCATGACGCATAACGCATAACGCATAACGCATAACGCATAACGCATAATGCATAACGCATAACGCTTAACGCATAGCCCATAACGCATAACGCATAACGCATCACGCATAACGCATAACGTATAACGCGTAACGCATAACGCATAACGAATAACGCATAACGCTTAACGCATAACGCATAACGCATAACGGATAACGCATAACGCATAACGTATAACGCATAACGCATAACGTATAACGCGTAACGCATAACGCATAACGCATAACACATATCGCATAACGCATAACGCATAACGCTTAACGCATAACGCATAACGCATAACGCATAACGCATAACGGATAACGCATAACGCATAACGCATATCGCATAACGCATAACGCTTAACGCATAACGCTTAACGCATAACGCATAACGCATAACGCATAACGCATAACGCATAACGCTTAACGCATAACGCATAACGCATAACGCATAACGCATAACGCATAACGCATAACGCATAACGCATAACGCATAACGCATAACGCATAACGCATAACGCATAACGCATAACGCATAACACATAACGCATAACGCATAACGCATAACACATAACGCATAACGTTCAATGAAAAAGTCATAACGTATAACGGATAACGCATAACGCATAACGCATAACGCATAACGCATAACGCATAACGCATAACGCATAACGCATAACGCATAACGCATAACGCATAACGCATAACGCATAACGCATAACGCATAACGCATAACGCATAACGCATAACGCATAACGCATAACGCATAACGCATAACGCATAACGCATAACGCATAACGCATAACGCATAACGCATAACGCATAACGCATAACGCATAACGCATAACGCATAACGCATAACGCATAACGCATAACGCATAACGCATAACGCATAACGCATAACGCATAACGCATAACGCATAACGCATAACGCATAACGCATAACGCATAACGCATAACGCATAACGCATAAGGCATAACGCATAACGCATAACGCATAACGCATAATGCATAACGCATAACGCTTAACGCATAGCCCATAACGCATAACGCATAACGCATCACGCATAACGCATAACGTATAACGCGTAACGCATAACGCATAACGAATAACGCATAACGCTTAACGCATAACGCATAACGCATAACGGATAACGCATAACGCATAACGTATAACGCATAACGCATAACGTATAACGCGTAACGCATAACGCATAACGCATAACACATATCGCATAACGCATAACGCATAACGCTTAACGCATAACGCATAACGCATAGCGCATAACGCATAACGGATAACGCATAACGCATAACGCATATCGCATAACGCATAACGCTTAACGCATAACGCTTAACGCATAACGCATAACGCATAACGCATAACGCATAACGCATAACGCATAACGCATAACGCTTAACGCATAACGCATAACGCATAACGCATAACGCATAACGCATAACGCATAACGCATAACGCATAACGCTTAACGCATAACGCATAACGCATAACGCTTAACGCATAACGCTTAACGCATAACGCATAACGCATAACGCATAACGCATAACGCATAACGCTTAACGCATAACGCATAACGCATAACGCATAACGCATAACGCATAACGCATAACGCATAACGCATAACGCATAACGCATAACGCATAACGCATAACGCATAACGCATAACGCATAACGCATAACGCATAACGCATAACGCATAACGCATAACGCATAACGCATAACGCATAACGCATAACGCATAACGCATAACGCATAACGCATAACGTATAACGCATAACGCATAACGCATAACGCATAACGCATAACGCATAACGCATAACGCATAACGCATAACGCATAACGCATAACGCATAACGCATAAGGCATAACGCATAACGCTTAACGCATAGCCCATAACGCATAACGCATAACGCATCACGCATAACGCATAACGTATAACGCGTAACGCATAACGCATAACGAATAACGCATAACGCTTAACGCATAACGCATAACGCATAACGGATAACGCATAACGCATAACGTATAACGCATAACGCATAACGTATAACGCGTATCGCATAACGCATAACGCATAACACATATCGCATAACGCATAACGCATAACGCTTAACGCATAACGCATAACGCATAACGCATAACGCATAACGGATAACGCATAACGCATAACGCATATCGCATAACGCATAACGCTTAACGCATAACGCTTAACGCATAACGCATAACGCATAACGCATAACGCATAACGCATAACGCTTAACGCATAACGCATAACGCATAACACATAACGCATAACGCATAACGCATAACGCATAACACATAACGCATAACGCATAACGCATAACGCATAACGCATAACGCATAACGCATAACGCATAATGCATAACGCATAACGCTTAACGCATAGCCCATAACGCATAACGCATAACGCATCACGCATAACGCATAACGTATAACGCGTAACGCATAACGCATAACGAATAACGCATAACGCTTAACGCATAACGCATAACGCATAACGGATAACGCATAACGCATAACGTATAACGCATAACGCATAACGTATAACGCGTAACGCATAACGCATAACGCATAACACATATCGCATAACGCATAACGCATAACGCTTAACGCATAACGCATAACGCATAACGCATAACGGATAACGCATAACGCATAACGCATATCGCATAACGCATAACGCTTAACGCATAACGCTTAACGCATAACGCATAACGCATAACGCATAACGCATAACGCATAACGCTTAACGCATAACGCATAACGCATAACGCATAACGCATAACGCATAACGCATAACGCATAACGCATAACGCATAACGCATAACGCATAACGCATAACGCATAACGCATAACGCATAACGCATAACACATAACGCATAACGCATAACGCATAACGCATAACACATAACGCATAACGTTCAATGAAAAAGTCATAACGTATAACGGATAACGCATAACGCATAACGCATAACGCATAACGCATAACGCATAACGCATAACGCATAACGCATAACGCATAACGCATAACGCATAACGCATAACGCATAACGCATAACGCATAACGCATAACGCATAACGCATAACGCATAACGCATAACGCATAACGGATAACGCATAACGCATAACGCATAACGCATAACGCATAACGCATAACGCATAACGCATAACGCATAACGCATAACGCATAACGCATAACGCATAACGCATAACGCATAACGCATAACGCATAACGCATAACGCATAACGCATAACGCATAACGCATAACGCATAACGCATAACGCATAACGCATAACGCATAACGCATAACGCATAACGCATAACGCATAACGCATAACGCATAACGCATAACGCATAACGCATAACGCATAACGCATAACGCATAACGCATAACGCATAACGCATAACGCATAACGCATAACGCATAACGCATAACGCATAACGCATAACGCATAACGCATAACGCATAACGCATAACGCATAACGCTTAACGCATAACGCATAACGCATAACGCATAACGCATAATGCATAACGCATAACGCTTAACGCATAGCCCATAACGCATAGCCCATAACTCATAACACATAACGCATCGCGCATAACGCATAACGGATAACGCATAACGCATAACGCATAACGCATAACGGATAACGCATAACGCTTAACGCATAGCTCATAGCGCATAACGCATAACGCATAACGCATAACGCATAACGCATAACGCATAACGCATAACGCATAACGCATAACGCATAACGCATAACGCTTAACACATAACGCATAACGCATAACGCATAACGCATAATGCATAACGCATAACGCATAACGCATAACGCATAACGCATAACGCATATCGCATAACGCATAACGCATAACGCATAACGCATAACGCATAACGCATAACGCATAACGCATAACGCATAACGCATATCGCATAACGCATAACGCTTAACGCATAACGCTTAACGCATAACGCATTACGCATAACGCATAACGCATAACGGATAACGCATGACGCATAACGCATAACGCATAACGCATAACTCATAACGCATAACGCATAACGCTTAACGCATAGCCCATAACGCATAACGCATAACGCATCACGCATAACGCATAACGTATAACGCGTAACGCATAACAGATAACGAATAACGCATAACGCTTAACGCATAACGCATAACGCATAACGGATAACGCATAACGGATAACGCATAACGCATAACGTATAACGCGTAACGCGTAACGCATAACGCATAACGCATAACGCATAACGCATAACGCATAACGCATAACGCATAACGCATAACGCATAACGCATAACGCATAACGCATAACGCATAACGCATAACGCATAACGCATAACGCATAACGCATAACGCATAACGCATAACGCATAACGCATAACGCATAACGCATAACGCATAACGCATAACGCATAACGCATAACGCATAACGCATAACGCATAACGGATAACGCATAACGCATAACGCATAACGCATAACGCATAACGCATAACGCATAACGCATAACGCATAACGCATAACACATATCGCATAACGCATAACGCATAACGCTTAACGCATAACGCATAACGCATAACGCATAACGCATAACGGATAACGCATAACGCATAACGCATAACGCATAACGCATAACGCATAACGCATAACGCATAACGCATAACGCATAACGCATAACGCATAACGCATAACGCATAACGCATAACGCATAACGCATAACGCATAACGCATAACGCATAACGCATAACGCATAACGCATAACGCATAACGCATAACGTATAACGCATAACGCATAACGCATAACGCATAACGCATAACGCATAACGCATAACGCATAACGCATAACGCATAACGCATAACGCATAACGCATAACGCATAACGCATAACGCATAACGCATAACGCATAACGCATAACGCATAACGCATAACGCATAACGCATAACGCATAATGCATAACGCATAACGCTTAGCGCATAGCCCATAACGCATAACGCATAACGCATCACGCATAACGCATAACGTATAACGCATAACGTATAACGCGTAACGCATAACGCATAACGAATAACGCATAACGCTTAACGCATAACGCTTAACGCATAACGCATAACGCATAACGCATAACGCATAACGCATAACGCTTAACGCATAACGCATAACGCATAACGCATAACGCATAACGCATAACGCATAACGCATAACGCATAACGCATAACGCATAACGCATAACGCATAACGCATAACGCATAACGCATAACGCATAACGCATAACGCATAACACATAACGCATAACGCATAACGCATAACGCATAACACATAACGCATAACGTTCAATGAAAAAGTCATAACGTATAACGGATAACGCATAACGCATAACGCATAACGCATAACGCATAACGCATAACGCATAACGCATAACGCATAACGCATAACGCATAACGCATAACGCATAACGCATAACGCATAACGCATAACGCATAACGCATAACGCATAACGCATAACGCATAACGCATAACGCATAACGCATAACGCATAACGCATAACGCATAACGCATAACGCATAACGCATAACGCATAACGCATAACGCATAACGCATAACGCATAACGCATAACGCATAACGCATAACGCATAACGCATAACGCATAACGCATAACGCATAACGCATAACGCATAACGCATAACGCATAACGCATAACGCATAACGCATAACGCATAACGCATAACGCATAACGCATAACGCATAACGCATAACGCATAACGCTTAACGCATAACGCATAACGCATAACGCATAACGCATAACGCATAACGCATAACGCATAACGCATAACGCATAACGCTTAACGCATAACGCATAACGCATAACGCATAACGCATAATGCATAACGCATAACGCTTAACGCATAGCCCATAACGCATAGCCCATAACTCATAACGCATAACGCATCGCGCATAACGCATAACGGATAACGCATAACGCATAACGCATAACGCATAACGGATAACGCATAACGCTTAACGCATAGCCCATAGCGCATAACGCATAACGCATAACGCATAACGCATAACGCATAACGCATAACGCATAACGCATAACGCATAACGCATAACGCATAACGCATAACGCATAACGCTTAACACATAACGCATAACGCATAACGCATAACGCATAATGCATAACGCATAACGCATAACGCATAACGCATAACGCATAACGCATATCGCATAACGCATAACGCATAACGCATAACGCATAACGCATAACGCATAACGCATAACGCATAACGCATAACGCATATCGCATAACGCATAACGCTTAACGCATAACGCTTAACGCATAACGCTTAACGCATAACGCATTACGCATAACGCATAACGCATAACGGATAACGCATGACGCATAACGCATAACGCATAACGCATAACTCATAACGCATAACGCATAACGCTTAACGCATAGCCCATAACGCATAACGCATAACGCATCACGCATAACGCATAACGTATAACGCGTAACGCATAACAGATAACGAATAACGCATAACGCTTAACGCATAACGCATAACGCATAACGGATAACGCATAACGGATAACGCATAACGCATAACGTATAACGCGTAACGCGTAACGCATAACGCATAACGCATAACGCATAACGCATAACGCATAACGCATAACGCATAACGCATAACGCATAACGCATAACGCATAACGCATAACGCATAACGCATAACGCATAACGCATAACGCATAACGCATAACGCATAACGCATAACGCATAACGCATAACGCATAACGCATAACGCATAACGGATAACGCATAACGCATAACGCATAACGCATAACGCATAACGCATAACGCATAACGCATAACGCATAACACATATCGTATAACGCATAACGCATAACGCTTAACGCATAACGCATAACGCATAACGCATAACGCATAACGGATAACGCATAACGCATAACGCATAACGCATAACGCATAACGCATAACGCATAACGCATAACGCATAACGCATAACGCATAACGCATAACGCATAACGCATAACGCATAACGCATAACGCATAACGCATAACGCATAACGCATAACGCATAACGCATAACGCATAACGCATAACGCATAACGCATAACGCATAACGCATAACGCATAACGCATAACGCATAACGCATAACGCATAACGCATAACGCATAACGCATAACGCATAACGCATAACGCATAACGCATAACGCATAACGCATAACGTATAACGCATAACGCATAACGCATAACGCATAACGCATGACGCATGACGCATAACGCATAACGCATAACGCATAACGCATAACGCATAACGCATAACGCATAACGCATAACGCATAACGCATAACGCATAACGCATAACGCATAACGCATAACGCATAACGCATAACGCATAACGCATAACGCATAACGCATAACGCATAACGCATAACGCATAACGCATAACGCATAACGCATAACGAATAACGCATAACGCATAACGCATAACGCATAACGCTTAACGCATAACGCATAACGCATAACGCATAACGCATAATGCATAACGCATAACGCTTAACGCATAGCCCATAACGCATAGCCCATAACTCATAACGCATAACGCATCGCGCATAACGCATAACGGATAACGCATAACGCATAACGCATAACGCATAACGGATAACGCATAACGCTTAACGCATAGCCCATAGCGCATAACGCATAACGCATAACGCATAACGCATAACGCATAACGCATAACGCATAACGCATAACGCATAACGCATAACGCATAACGCATAACGCATAACGCATAACGCATAACGCATAACGCATAACGCATAACGCATAACGCATAACGCATAACGCATAACGCATAACGCATAACGCATAACGCATAACGCATAACGCATAACGCATAACGCATAACGCATAACGCATAACGCATAACGCATAACGCATAACGCATAACGCATAACGCATAACGCATAACGCATAACGCATAACGCATATCGCATAACGCATAACGCATAACGCATAACGCATAACGCATAACGCATAACGCATAACGCATAACGCATAACGCATAACGCATAACGCATAACGCATAACGCATAACGCATAACGCATAACGCATAACGCATAACGCATAACGCATAACGCATAACGCATAACGCCTAACGCAGAACGCATAACGCATAACGCTTAACGCATAACGCCTAACGCATAACGCGTAACGCATAATGCATAACGCATAACGCTTAACGCATAGCCCATAACGCATAACGCATAACGCATCGCGCATAACGCATAACGGATAACGCATAACGCATAACGCATAACGGATAACGCATACCGCATAACGCATAACGAATAACGCATAACGCATAACCCATAACGCATAACGCATAACGCATAACGCATAACGGATAACGCAAGACGCATAACGCATAACGCATAACGCATAACGCGTAACGCATAATGCATAACGCATAACGCTTAACGCATAGCCCATAACGCATAACGCATAACGCATCGCGCATAACGCATAACGGATAACGCATAACGCATAACGCATAACGCATAACGGATAACGCATAACGCATAACGTATAACGCATAACGCATAACGCATAACGCATAACGCATAACGCATAACGCATGCCGCATAACACATATCGCATAACGCATAACGCATAACGCTTAACGCATAACGCATAACGCATAACGCATAACGCATGCCGCATAACACATATCGCATAACGCATAACGCATAACGCTTAACGCATAACGCATAACGCATAACGCATAACGCATAACGGATAACGCATAACGCATAACGCATAACGCATAACGCATAACGCATAACGCATAACGCATAACGCATAACGCATAACGCATAACGCATAACGCATAACGCATAACGCATAACGCATAACGCATAGCGCATAACGCATAACGCATAACGCATAACGCATAACGCATAACGCATAACGCATAACGCATAACGCATAACGCATAACGCAGAACGCATAACGCATAACGCATAACGCATAACGCATAACGCATAACGCATAACGCATAACGCATAACGCATGACGCATGACGCATAACGCATAACGCATAACGCATAACGCATAACGCATAACGCATAACGCATAACGCATAACGCATAACGCATAACGCATAACGCATAACGCATGACGCATAACGCATAACGCATAACGCATAACGCATAACGCATAACGCATAACGCATAACGCATAACGCATAACGCATAACGCTTAACGCAGAACGCATAACGCATAACGCTTAACGCATAACGCCTAACGCATAACGCGTAACGCATAATGCATAACGCATAACGCTTAACGCATAGCCCATAACGCATAACGCATCGCGCATAACGCATAACGCATAACGCATAACGCATAACGCATAACGCATAACGCATAACGCATAACGCATAACGCATAACGCATAACGCATAACGCATAACGCATAACGCATGACGCATGACGCATAACGCATAACGCATAACGCATAACGCATAACGCATAACGCATAACGCATAACGCATAACGCATAACGCATAACGCATAACGCATAACACATGACGCATAACGCATAACGCATAACGCATAACGCATAACGCATAACGCATAACGCATAACGCATAACGCATAACGCATAACGCTTAACGCAGAACGCATAACGCATAACGCTTAACGCATAACGCCTAACGCATAACGCATAACGCATAACGCATAACGCATAACGCATAACGCATAACGCATAACGCATAACGCATAACGCATAACGCATAACGCATAACGCATAACGCATAACGCATAACGCATAACGCATAACGCATAACGCTTAACGCAGAACGCATAACGCATAACGCATAACGCATAACGCATAACGCATAACGCATAACGCATAACGCATAACGCATAACGCATAACGCATAACGCATAACGCTTAACGCATAACGCTTAACGCATAACGCATTACGCATAACGCATAACGCATAACGGATAACGCATGACGCATAACTCATAACGCATAACGCATAACGCTTAACGCATAGCCCATAACGCATAACGCATAACGCATCACGCATAACGCATAACGTATAACGCGTAACGCATAACAGATAACGCATAACGCATAACGCATAACGCATAACGCATAACGCATAACGCATAACGCATAACGCATAACGCATAACGCATAACGCATAACGCATAACGCATGACGCATGACGCATAACGCATAACGCATAACGCATAACGCATAACGCATAACGCATAACGCATAACGCATAACGCATAACGCATAACGCATAACGCATAACGCATAACACATGACGCATAACGCATAACGCATAACGCATAACGCATAACGCATAACGCATAACGCATAACGCATAACGCATAACGCTTAACGCAGAACGCATAACGCATAACGCTTAACGCATAACGCATAACGCATAACGCATAACGCATAACGCATAACGCATAACGCATAACGCATAACGCATAACGCATAACGCATAACGCATAACGCATAACGCATAACGTATAACGCATAACGCATAACGCATAACGCATGACGCATGACGCATGACGCATAACGCATAACGCATAACGCATAACGCATAACGCATAACGCATAACGCATAACGCATAACGCATAACGCATAACGCATATCGCATAACGCATAACGCATAACGCATAACGCATAACGCATGACGCATAACGCATAACGCATAACGCATAACGCATAACGCATAACGCATAACGCATAACGCATAACGCATAACGCTTAACGCAGAACGCATAACGCATAACGCTTAACGCATAACGCCTAACGCATAACGCGTAACGCATAATGCATAACGCATAACGCTTAACGCATAGCCCATAACGCATAACGCATAACGCATCGCGCATAACGCATAACGGATAACGCATAACGCAATACGCATAACGCATAACGGATAACGCATACCGCATAACGCATAACGAATAACGCATAACGCATAACCCATAACGCATAACGCATAACGCATAACGGATAACGCAAGACGCATAACGCATAACGCATAACGCATAACGCATAACGCATAACGCATAACGCATAACGCATAACGCATAACGCATAACGCATAACGCATAACGCATAACGCATAACGCATAACGCATAACGCATAACGCATAACGCATAACGCATAACGCATAACGCATAACGCATAACGCATAACGCATAACGCATAACGCATAACGCATAACGCATAACGCATAACGCATAACGCTTAACGCAGAACGCATAACGCATAACGCTTAACGCATAACGCCTAACGCATAACGCGTAACGCATAATGCATAACGCATAACGCTTAACGCATAGCCCATAACGCATAACGCATAACGCATCGCGCATAACGCATAACGGATAACGCATAACGCATAACGCATAACGGATAACGCATACCGCATAACGCATAACGAATAACGCATAACGCATAACCCATAACGCATAACGCATAACGCATAACGCATAACGCATAACGGATAACGCAAGACGCATAACGCATAACGCATAACGCATAACGCGTAACGCATAATGCATAACGCATAACGCTTAACGCATAGCCCATAACGCATAACGCATAACGCATCGCGCATAACGCATAACGGATAACGCATAACGCATAACGCATAACGCATAACGGATAACGCATAACGCATAACGTATAACGCATAACGCATAACGCATAACGCATAACGCATAACGCATAACGCATAACGCATAACACATATCGCATAACGCATAACGCATAACGCTTAACGCATAACGCATAACGCATAACGCATAACGCATAACGGATAACGCATAACGCATAACGCATAACGCATAACGCATAACGCATAACGCATAACGCATAACGCATAACGCATAACGCATAACGCATAACGCATAACGCATAACGCATAACGCATAACGCATAACGCATAACGCATAACGCATAACGCATAACGCATAACGCATAACGCATAACGCATAACGCATAACGCATAACGCATAACGCATAACGCATAACGCATAACGCATAACGCATAACGCATAACGCATAACGCATAACGCATAACGCATAACGCATAACGCAAAACGCATAACGCATAACGCATAACGCATAACGCATAACGCATAACGCATGACCTCATGACGCATAACGCATAACGCATAACGCATAACGCATAACGCATAACGCATAACGCATAACGCATAACGCATAACGCATAACGCATAACGCATAACGCATGACGCATAACGCATAACGCATAACGCATAACGCATAACGCATAACGCATAACGCATAACGCATAACGCATAACGCTTAACGCAGAACGCATAACGCATAACGCTTAACGCATAACGCCTAACGCATAACGCGTAACGCATAATGCATAACGCATAATGCTTAACGCATAGCCCATAACGCATAACGCATCGCGCATAACGCATAACGGATACCGCATAACGCATAACGCATAACGCATAACGGATAACGCATACCGCATAACGCATAACGAATAACGCATAACGCATAACGCATAACCCATAACGCATAACGCATAACGCATAACGCATAACGCATAACGCATAACGCATAACGCATAACGCATAACGCATAACGCATAACGCATAACGCATAACGCATAACGCATAACGCATAACGTATAACGCATAACGCATAACGCATAACGCATAACGCATAACGCATGACGCATGACGCATAACGCATAACGCATAACGCATAACGCATAACGCATAACGCATAACGCATAACGCATAACGCATAACGCATATCGCATAACGCATAACGCATAACGCATAACGCATAACGCATGACGCATAACGCATAACGCATAACGCATAACGCATAACGCATAACGCATAACGCATAACGCATAACGCATAACGCATAACGCATAACGCATAACGCATAACGCTTAACGCAGAACGCATAACGCATAACGCTTAACGCATAACGCCTAACGCATAACGCGTAACGCATAATGCATAACGCATAACGCTTAACGCATAGCCCATAACGCATAACGCATAACGCATCGCGCATAACGCATAACGGATAACGCATAACGCATAACGCATAACGCATAACGGATAACGCATACCGCATAACGCATAACGAATAACGCATAACGCATAACCCATAACGCATAACGCATAACGCATAACGCATAACGCATAACGGATAACGCAAGACGCATAACGCATAACGCATAACGCATAACGCATAACGCATAACGCATAACGCATAACGCATAACGCATAACGCATAACGCATAACGCATAACGCATAACGCATAACGCATAACGCATAACGCATAACGCATAACGCATAACGCATAACGCATAACGCATAACGCATAACGCATAACGCATAACGCATAACGCATAACGCATAACGCATAACGCATAACGCATAACGCATAACGCTTAACGCAGAACGCATAACGCATAACGCTTAACGCATAACGCCTAACGCATAACGCGTAACGCATAATGCATAACGCATAACGCTTAACGCATAGCCCATAACGCATAACGCATAACGCATCGCGCATAACGCATAACGGATAACGCATAACGCATAACGCATAACGGATAACGCATACCGCATAACGCATAACGAATAACGCATAACGCATAACCCATAACGCATAACGCATAACGCATAACGCATAACGCATAACGGATAACGCAAGACGCATAACGCATAACGCATAACGCATAACGCATAACGCGTAACGCATAATGCATAACGCATAACGCTTAACGCATAGCCCATAACGCATAACGCATAACGCATCGCGCATAACGCATAACGGATAACGCATAACGCATAACGCATAACGCATAACGGATAACGCATAACGCATAACGTATAACGCATAACGCATAACGCATAACGCATAACGCATAACGCATAACGCATAACGCATAACGCATAACACATATCGCATAACGCATAACGCATAACGCTTAACGCATAACGCATAACGCATAACGCATAACGCATAACGCATAACGGATAACGCATAACGCATAACGCATAACGCATAACGCATAACGCTTAACGCATAACGCCTAACGCATAACGCGTAACGCATAATGCATAACGCATAACGCTTAACGCATAGCCCATAACGCATAACGCATAACGCATCGCGCATAACGCATAACGGATAACGCATAACGCATAACGCATAACGCATAACGGATAACGCATAACGCATAACGTATAACGCATAACGCATAACGTATAACGCGTAACGCATAACGCATAACGCATAACACATATCGCATAACGCATAACGCATAACGCTTAACGCATAACGCATAACGCATAACGCATAACGGATAACGCATAACGCATAACGCATATCGCATAACGCATAACGCTTAATGCATAACGCTTAACGCATAACGCATAACGCATAACGCATAACGCTTAACGCATAACGCATAACGCATAACGCATAACGCATAACGCATAACGCATAACGCATAACGCATAACGCATAACGCATAACGCATAACGCATAACACATAACGCATAACGTTCAATGAAAAAGTCATAACGCATAACGGATAACGCATAACGCATAACGCATAACGCATAACGCATAAGGCATAACGCATAACGCATAACGCATAACGCATAACGCATAACGCATAACGCATAACGCATAACGCATAACGCATAACGCATAACGCATAACGCATAACGCATAACGCATAACGCATAACGCATAACGCATAACGCATAACGGATAACGCATAACGCTTAACGCATAGCCCATAGCGCATAACGCATAACGCATAACGCATAACGCATAACTCATAACGCATAACGCATAACGCTTAACGCATAACGCATAACGCATAACGCATAACGGATAACGCATAACGCATAACGCATATCGCATAACGCATAACGCTTAATGCATAACGCATAACGCATAACGCTTAACGCATAACGCATAACGCATAACGCATAACGCATAACACATAACGCATAACGTTCAATGAAAAAGTCATAACGCATAACGGATAACGCATAACGCATAACGCATAACGCATAACGCATAACGCATAACGCATAACGCATAACGCATAACGCATAACGCATAACGCATAACGCATAACGCATAACGCATAACGCATAACGCATAACGCATAACGCATAACGCATAACGCATAACGCATAACGCATAACGCATAACGCATAACGCATAACGCATAACGCATAACGCATAACGCATAACGCATAACGCATAACGCATAACGCATAACGCATAACGCATAACGCATAACGCATAACGCATAACGCATAACGCATAACGCATAACGCATAACGCATAACGCATAACGCATAACGCATAACGCATAACGCATAACGCATAACGCATAACGCATAACGCATAACGCATAACGCATAACGCATAACGCATAACGCATAACGCATAACGCATAACGCATAACGCATAACGCATAACGCATAACGTATAACGCATAACGCATAACGTATAACGCGTAACGCATAACGCATAACGCATAACACATATCGCATAACGCATAACGCATAACGCTTAACGCATAACGCATAACGCATAACGCATAACGGATAACGCATAACGCATAACGCATATCGCATAACGCATAACGCTTAATGCATAACGCTTAACGCATAACGCATAACGCATAACGCATAACGCTTAACGCATAACGCATAACGCATAACGCATAACGCATAACGCATAACGCATAACGCATAACGCATAACGCATAACGCATAACGCATAACACATAACGCATAACGTTCAATGAAAAAGTCACAACGCATAACGGATAACGCATAACGCATAACGCATAACGCATAACGCATAACGCATAACGCATAACGCATAACGCATAACGCATAACGCATAACGCATAACGCATAACGCATAACGCATAACGCATAACGCATAACGCATAACGCATAACGCATAACGCATAACGCATAACGCATAACGCATAACGCATAACGCATAACGCATAACGCATAAAGCATAACGCATAACGCATAACGCATAACGCATAACGCATAACGCATAACGCATAACGCATAACGCATAACGCATAACGCATAACGCATAACGCATAACGCATAACGCATAACGCATAACGCATAACGCATAACGCATAACGCATAACGCATAACGCATAACGCATAACGCATAACGCATAACGCATAACGCATAACGCATAACGCATAACGCATAACGCATAACGCATAACGCATAACGCATAACTCATAACGCATAACGCATAACGCATAACGCATAACGCATAACGCATAACGCATAACGCATAACGCATAACGCATAACGCATAACGCATAACGCATAACGCATAACGCATAACGCATAACGCATAACGCATAACGCATAACGCATAACGCATAACGCATAACGCATAACGCATAACGCATAACGCATAACGCATAACGCATAACGCATAACGCATAACGCATAACGCATAACGCATAACGCATAACGCATAACGCATAACGCATAACGCATAACTCATAACGCATAACGCATAACGCATAACGCATAACGCATAACGCATAACGCATAACGCATAACGCATAACGCATAACGCATAACGCATAACGCATAACGCATAACGCATAACGCATAACGCATAAGGCATAACGCATAACGCATAACGCATAACGCATAACGCATAACGCATAACGCATAACGCATAACGCATAACGCATAACTCATAACGCATAACGCATAACGCATAACGCATAACGCATGACGCATAACGCATAACGCATAACGCATAACGCATAACGCATAACGCTTAACGCATAGCCCATAACGCATAACGCATAACGCATCACGCATAACGCATAACGTATAACGCGTAACGCATAACGCATAACGAATAACGCATAACGCTTAACGCATAACGCATAACGCATAACGCATAACGGATAACGCATAACGCATAACGTATAACGCATAACGCATAACGTATAACGCATAACGCATAACGCATAACGCATATCGCATAACGCATAACGCTTAACGCATAACGCTTAACGCATAACGCATAACGCATAACGCATAACGCATAACGCATAACGCATAACGCATAACGCTTAACGCATAACGCATAACGCATAACGCATAACGCATAACGCATAACGCATAACGCATAACGCATAACGCATAACGCATAACGCATAACGCATAACGCATAACGCATAACGCATAACGCATAACACATAACGCATAACGTTCAATGAAAAAGTCATAACGCATAACGGATAACGCATAACGCATAACGCATAACGCATAACGCATAAGGCATAACGCATAACGCATAACGCATAACGCATAACGCATAACGCATAACGCATAACGCATAACGCATAACGCATAACGCATAACGCATAACGCATAACGCATAACGCATAACGCATAACGCATAACGCATAACGCATAACGCATAACGCATAACGCATAACGCATAACGCATAACGCATAACGCATAACGCATAACGCATAACGCATAACGCATAACGCATAACGCATAACGCATAACGCATAACGCATAACGCATAACGCATAACGCATTACGCATAACGCTTAACGCATAACGCATAACGCATAACGCATAACGCATAATGCATAACGCATAACGCTTAACGCATAGCCCATAACGCATAGCCCATAACGCATAACGCATAACGCATCGCGCATAACGCATAACGGATAACGCATAACTCATAACGCATAACGCATAACGGATAACGCATAACGCTTAACGCATAGCCCATAGCGCATAACGCATAACGCATAACGCATAACGCATAACTCATAACGCATAACGCATAACGCTTAACACATAACGCATAACGCATAACGCATAATGCATAACGCATAACGCTTAACGCATAGCCCATAGCGCATAACGCATAACGCATAACGCATAACGCATAACGCATAACGCATAACGCATAACGCATAACGCATAACGCATAACGCATAACGCATAACGCATAACGCATAACGCATAACGCATAACGCATAACGCATAACGCATAACGCATAACGCATAACGCATAACGCATAACGCATAACGCATAACGCATAACGCATAACGCATAACGCATAACGCATAACGCATAACGCATAACGCATAACGCATAACGCATAACGCATAACGCATAACGCATAACGCATAACGCATAACGCATAACGCATAACGCATAACGCATAACGCATAACGCATAACGCATAACGCATAACGCATAACGCATAACGCATAACGCATAACGCATAACGCATAACGCATAACGCATAACGCATAACGCATAACGCATAACGCATAACGCATAACGCATAACTCATAACGCATAACGCATAACGCATAACGCATAACGCATGACGCATAACGCATAACGCATAACGCATAACGCATAATGCATAACGCATAACGCTTAACGCATAGCCCATAACGCATAACGCATAACGCATCACGCATAACGCATAACGTATAACGCGTAACGCATAACGCATAACGAATAACGCATAACGCTTAACGCATAACGCATAACGCATAACGGATAACGCATAACGCATAACGTATAACGCATAACGCATAACGTATAACGCGTAACGCATAACGCATAACGCATAACACATATCGCATAACGCATAACGCATAACGCTTAACGCATAACGCATAACGCATAACGCATAACGCATAACGCATAACGCATAACGCATAACGCATAATGCATAACGCATAACGCTTAACGCATAGCCCATAACGCATAACGCATAACGCATCACGCATAACGCATAACGTATAACGCGTAACGCATAACGCATAACGAATAACGCATAACGCTTAACGCATAACGCATAACGCATAACGGATAACGCATAACGCATAACGTATAACGCATAACGCATAACGTATAACGCGTAACGCATAACGCATAACGCATAACACATATCGCATAACGCATAACGCATAACGCTTAACGCATAACGCATAACGCATAACGCATAACGCATAACGCATAATGCATAACGCATAACGCTTAACGCATAGCCCATAACGCATAACGCATAACGCATCACGCATAACGCATAACGTATAACGCGTAACGTATAACGCATAACGAATAACGCATAACGCTTAACGCATAACGCATAACGCATAACGGATAACGCATAACGCATAACGTATAACGCATAACGCATAACGTATAACGCGTAACGCATAACGCATAACGCATAACACATATCGCATAACGCATAACGCATAACGCTTAACGCATAACGCATAACGCATAACGCATAACGCATAACGCATAACGCATAACGCATAACGCATAATGCATAACGCATAACGCTTAACGCATAGCCCATAACGCATAACGCATAACGCATCACGCATAACGCATAACGTATAACGCGTAACGCATAACGCATAACGAATAACGCATAACGCTTAACGCATAACGCATAACGCATAACGGATAACGCATAACGCATAACGTATAACGCATAACGCATAACGTATAACGCGTAACGCATAACGCATAACGCATAACACATATCGCATAACGCATAACGCATAACGCTTAACGCATAACGCATAACGCATAACGCATAACGCATAACGCATTACGCATAACGCATATCGCATAACGCATAACGCTTAACGCATAACGCATTACGCATAACGCATAACGCATAACGGATAACGCATGACGCATAACGCATAACGCACAACGCATAACGCATAACGCATAACGCATAACGCATAACGCATAACGCATAACGCATAACGCATAACGCATAACGCATAACGCATAACGCATAACGCATAACGCATAACGCATAACGCATAACGCATAACGCATAACGCATAACGCATAACGCATAACGCATAACGCATAACGCATAACGCATAACGCATAACGCATAACGCATAACGCATAACGCATAACTCATAACGCATAACGCATAACGCATAACGCATTACGCATAACGCTTAACGCATAACGCATAACGCATAACGCATAACGCATAATGCATAACGCATAACGCTTAACGCATAGCCCATAACGCATAGCCCATAACGCATAACGCATAACGCATCGCGCATAACGCATAACGGATAACGCATAACTCATAACGCATAACGCATAACGGATAACGCATAACGCTTAACGCATAGCCCATAGCGCATAACGCATAACGCATAACGCATGACGCATAACGCATAACGCATAACGCATAACGCATAACGCATAATGCATAACGCATAACGCTTAACGCATAGCCCATAACGCATAACGCATAACGCATCACGCATAACGCATAACGTATAACGCGTAACGCATAACGCATAACGAATAACGCATAACGCTTAACGCATAACGCATAACGCATAACGGATAACGCATAACGCATAACGTATAACGCATAACGCATAACGTATAACGCGTAACGCATAACGCATAACGCATAACACATATCGCATAACGCATAACGCATAACGCTTAACGCATAACGCATAACGCATAACGCATAACGCATAACGCATTACGCATAACGCATATCGCATAACGCATAACGCTTAACGCATAACGCATTACGCATAACGCATAACGCATAACGGATAACGCATGACGCATAACGCATAACGCACAACGCATAACGCATAACGCATAACGCATAACGCATAACGCATAACGCATAACGCATAACGCATAACGCATAACGCATAACGCATAACGCATAACGCATAACGCATAACGCATAACGCATAACGCATAACGCATAACGCATAACGCATAACGCATAACGCATAACGCATAACGCATAACGCATAACGCATAACGCATAACGCATAACGCATAACGCATAACGCATAACGCATAACTCATAACGCATAACGCATAACGCATAACGCATAACGCATGACGCATAACGCATAACGCATAACGCATAACGCATAATGCATAACGCATAACGCTTAACGCATAGCCCATAACGCATAACGCATAACGCATCACGCATAACGCATAACGTATAACGCGTAACGCATAACGCATAACGAATAACGCATAACGCTTAACGCATAACGCATAACGCATAACGGATAACGCATAACGCATAACGTATAACGCATAACGCATAACGTATAACGCGTAACGCATAACGCATAACGCATAACACATATCGCATAACGCATAACGCATAACGCTTAACGCATAACGCATAACGCATAACGCATAACGCATAACGCATTACGCATAACGCATATCGCATAACGCATAACGCTTAACGCATAACGCATTACGCATAACGCATAACGCATAACGGATAACGCATGACGCATAACGCATAACGCATAACGCATAACGCATAACGCATAACGCATAACGCATAACGCATAACGCATAACGCATAACGCATAACGCATAACGCATAACGCATAACGCATAACGCATAACGCATAACGCATAACGCATAACGCATAACGCATAACGCATAACGCATAACGCATAACGCATAACGCATAACGCATAACGCATAACGCATAACGCATAACGCATAACGCATAACGCATAACGCATAACGCATAACGCATAACGCATAACGCATAACGCATAACGCATAACGCATAACGCATAACGCATAACGCATAACGCATAACGCATAACGCATAACGCATAACGCATAACGCATAACGCATAACGCATTACGCATAACGCTTAACGCATAACGCATAACGCATAACGCATAACGCATAATGCATAACGCATAACGCTTAACGCATAGCCCATAACGCATAGCCCATAACGCATAACGCATAACGCATCGCGCATAACGCATAACGGATAACGCATAACTCATAACGCATAACGCATAACGGATAACGCATAACGCTTAACGCATAGCCCATAGCGCATAACGCATAACGCATAACGCATAACGCATAACTCATAACGCATAACGCATAACGCTTAACACATAACGCATAACGCATAACGCATAACGCATAACGCATAATGCATAACGCATAACGCTTAACGCATAGCCCATAGCGCATAACGCATAACGCATAACGCATAACGCATAACGCATAACGCATAACGCATAACGCATAACGCATAACGCATAACGCATAACGCATAACGCATAACGCATAACGCATAACGCATAACGCATAACGCATAACGCATAACGCATAACGCATAACGCATAACGCATAACGCATAACGCATAACGCATAACGCATAACGCATAACGCATAACGCATAACGCATAACGCATAACGCATAACGCATAACGCATAACGCATAACGCATAACGCATAACGCATAACGCATAACGCATAACGCATAACGCATAACGCATAACGCATAACGCATAACGCATAACGCATAACGCATAACGCATAACGCATAACGCATAACGCATAACGCATAACGCATAACGCATAACGCATAACGCATAACGCATAACGCATAACGCATAACGCATAACGCATAACGCATAACGCATAACGCATAACGCATAACGCATAACGCATAACGCATAACGCATAACGCATAACGCATAACGCATAACGCATAACGCATAACGCATAACGCATAACGCATAACGCATAACGCATAACGCATAACGCATAACGCATAACGCATAACGCATAACGCATAACGCATAACGCATAACGCATAACGCATAACGCATAACGCATAACGCATAACGCATAACGCATAACGCATAACGCATAACGCATAACGCATAACGCATAACGCATAACGCATAACGCATAACGCATAACGCATAACGCATAACGCATAACGCATAACGCATAACGCATAACGCATAACGCATAACGCATAACGCATAACGCATAACGCATAACGCATAACGCATAACGCATAACGCATAA